>NC_089583.1:45163968-45463968 GCF_019320115.1 Miscanthus floridulus | reverse complement strand
AAGTTGTACCCATATAAGACCGTTGGAATGTGCATTTTGTTTATTTTGCTATGTTTATTGTGTCCATCTACCCTTAAGTCTCGTTAGATGTGTTTAGGGTTTTTGAGGGCGATGTTACGTGGGTTACAAGAGAAGTTGCCATTCAGATACCAGCAGACCAGCCGTGATTGGATAACAAAGGTCACTATATTGACTAATTGTGGATGCCCTAGTAGAACACTTGAATCTCTTTAAATCTAATCTGTTGTTAGATTTGAATTCTCTGTTCCTTGTTGTGAAAGGAACCCTTGTTGTTTAAATCTTTCCTTGCAATACTCCTCTTATTCTATGGTCTATGACCCCACCGCCTTCATTGCGTGTAAGTTGGTAGTGGTTGCCTGGTTAATAGCTTATGGTGCCATGATGAAATTGAGGCCCCCTGTGGAACAGCTGCCACATGATGACATTGCTTGGCACACGCTGGTATCGAGGTTGTTGACCAAGTACCTTTACCAAGTTACACCGCTATACCGCTTTTGCTACAAAATATTCTCCTTGGAAATGTTCTGGTGTTCAAACGGAAAATCCACAATGGGTTGATGAAATGGTGTTCTCTCAAAGTAAACAAGAGGAGGTGGTTTTGGAGGAAGAACGTATGACATGGTCTTAGTCTGCATGAAAGACGGATGTGGTCAAGGGAGGGAAAGAAAAGAAGAGTAGTAAGGAAAGTTAGACGTGGGTAGTCGGGAGTGATTATAAAAGCCTGAGTGGACGTCATGTCCCAAGTCTTGTGTCTAGCTTGACTGCGCTACACATGCTAGGTTATTTCGCTACGTGCCCTACGGACGCCGTCTGTGTCGGGCCCTTTAGCACCCCATTTTCACATGGCCACAGCATCGTGCCGCACTCGCCATCCTCATGCACTGTGCGCTTCTCCTTTTCCTATCATCTGGTCGGCTCTTGACCTCTTCGCCCTCATCCCCGTACTAGACCCCCCATTCCTCCCTTCTTTCTTCTTTTGGGGACATGGCCGCCCGTATGCCTACCTCATCGAGCGAACCCGCTCCTTTCCTCTCCTTATCCTCTCTACCGCTCGCGTAGGGAGTGCACCATGGCTGTGTTTATCCCCACAGCATGAACCATCTATGTATCCCATCCACGCCATCTCCACTTTCGATGCATTGTGTTCCACCTCCGTTCACCACTATAAGATACCTTTGGTCCTTGCTCTTCTTCTTCTTCTTCATCCCCATCCCCTCGAACCCAACATAGAGCTACGAGATCTAGTCATTATTGTGGAGTTAGGTTCGTCAGTCTGAGGTGATGGTGTAATCTAAGAAGAAAGGATCTAGTTTTTGAAGAAGTTCAAGTTCCCTTTGATTAGTTGGTCTTAGGGTTCATGATGTTTGACTTCTCAGTCTCCTTTTTCTGGATCTGTTGGTCATACGCTATGTTTTAGATAATCATTATCTTGTTGTTTCTCCATTGCCCTCGTCTATCTCGACTTCTAGATTAAGTCTTGGTTGTATTAGGATGCTCTTAACCATATATCTCTGAATCCCTATGTGGTTTAGCATTCGAAGTCGTGTAATCTTTCGTGTGATCTCTGATTTACATAATGTAATCGTGTTTCCCCTCTTCTGATTCTTGCTTTGAATCTCGGGATGAGATTCTTTTTAGGGGGTTGGTTGTAACACCTCTGGTGTTATGAGCTTGCTTAGCATCAAGATTTAGACCTAAGAGGATTTACCGAAACAATTTTCTCAGATTTTTAAAATTTAACTTATATGTAAAAGTGTCAATTTTGGCGAATTATATTGAACAACGGGTTAATTAGTTCCTAGATGTTTTGTTTCTATAAGTTAGTATGACGTATGGACTAGTGCTTAAAAATGCCTAATGGCAAATAAATAGCGAATGGCTGGTTTATTTGATTAAGCATGAAAAAACAATTTTTATAAACAAAAATAAAATATAAGTTGTAATTGGTACTTAAATAAAATTTGAAGTGCAAGTTAGTAGATAAGAATGCAACTATTGATTTGGTGAATAGAGGTTGTTCCATGGTATTTTTGATGGCTAAAAAATCAAATTGGAATTTAAACTCTAATTAAAATTCTTAAACACTTGTGTCATGTTTTTATTTAGTGGTTTGCGCCACGGTGAGTACTCGATAACAGTGTAGGTCGGGTGGGAATGCATGTCACGGCACCCTCGCAAAAATTGACCGAAGTTCGCTAGAACACGTTGTAGTTATGCCGTTGGTGCTTTGTTCGTGAACCGTCGTTCAGCGTGATGAACCCTTGTACCTCTCTACCTAGTTACTCCTTGGTCATGATGGTTGTTTGGATTGATAGACGGTATTGTGGACTCTAGATTTGAGGACTTGCTTGGGCCTCAATAGCGATCCATCGCAACACTTGCTTAGCTTTAAATTTCATGCGCATCACTACTCACCGTTGTACAACTCGGCCTACGGTTGCCCCTTGCACTGCCTGCCAGCCGTCTGGCCGACGTGGTGCTTCACCCATCGCATGACCCACCTTACCACAGAGGAGCTGGCTGCTTTCGCTGTCCCGTCATGCTATGGCTGTTGATTCCGTGTTACTGCTCCTCTCATCGTGCCGAGAGCGTCCCGCCAGGTTCGAGTCATCCCATCTATGCGCTAGTTTGTGGGACAGTGGTGCGTCCCCCTGCTCTGAATTAGCCATCAGATTTATTCATGTCGCACCGCATTGCCCCTACCGGCCATGTTGTGCTAGGCTGTCCTGCCCCATGCCGTGTTTAAGAGGTTGGTGGCGAGCGCACACGGCTCCGTCCGCTCTCCCTCTCTCTACTGCCAACCGCTGACACTGCTGCTTCGAACGACCTCCTACACACATCTGCAGCCATTGCTCGGCCACCGCACATGCAACCGCACCTGACATGGCTACATCACCGTATCTGCACCTTCTGTCCACCCATTGCCGGCCCCTTCCCCCCCTAGAGAGCACGCGAGTGCATGTGAGTCTACACGGTCCCGCGCTAGACTTAGGGCTCCATAGCATGGCCATTTCCATCGTCTGCCGCAACTCCACCTCCGTGCGGTACTATCGATGCGGGACCCATAGGATACCCCACAAGGAAGAGAGAAGATCTAATCCAACTAGGATTCTTCCCATGTAATCTTAGTAGTAGAACTATTAAGTAATCCTACTAGGAAATCTCATTGCAAATCGACTAGGACTCTGGCTTCCTAACTATATAAAGGAGGGCAGGGCTCCTGAGAGAAGGGACGACAACAATTGTACAACACAACACATCATGATCAATCCAACGCAAAGGCTAATGCCGACTGGACGTAAGGTTATTACTCGATCTACGATCGAGGGCCTGAACCAGGATAAATCGACTGTCTCTTGCGTTAACCATCGAGTTCAGCACACGCCAAAGCCCAAACATACTGCCCCGGGTACCCCCGTGGCAGGCTATCGGTGGTGAAACATCGACAGCTGGCGCGCCAGGTAGGGGCTTTCGGCGACTTTGCATCCAAGAGCTCGATGGACCTCGACAACATAATCTTCCCGATGGGATCAACTTTCATCTTTGGCTCATGGATCTGCGAGGCAGACAACAACGGCAAGCTTCAAGGCCATCTCCTCAAAGATCCAGATCATCATAAACAATTTCCTATTTGAACAACTACAACGGATTAGCTCACTAGAAGATTCGCGCAGCTCATAGTGTCTGATTCAAATCAGATTTCACAGCCACTCGTATCCAATTCGAATTCAAGCTCCAAGGCGAAGTTTTATCCGAGTGCTTTCAAAAAACCGAGTTCTTTTTTGGCAAGATTCCAGAGCTCAACCCAAAACAACTCGGATTACCCTCAGAGTTCTTTCAAGAAGTCAAGTTCTTTTCCATTTGGGCTCGACAACATGGCAAAATCCTATCAGGGACAGTTCAAAAGATCTTTCAATCCAAGATTCGGGATACCACTGACAGGAGCTCAGGAGGGTCTCGTGCTAATGATAACATCGCAAGACTGTATCATCCACTGGCCAGGTTCCATTCCTGATGGTAGTGGAACCCAACTAGTCGGCACAACAACAACAGCTATTCTACCTTACCAAGAAGGAGACTCGATCTACGACGCCGAGGCATCTACTAAAATTATCAGCGACTCCGACAGCATGAAAACTAATGCCAATAACAGAACGACTCACGCACGAGAAGTGTTCATGGTTCGACGTCCGCGGTCACCATTAAATCCCCTGGAAGCACCCGATGTCAGATCATCAGATGAATCAGAATCCAACATATCACCCTTTGCCCAGGGCTACGATGGAGAAACCGAGAGTCAGAAACAAGCTAGAGAAAGAAAAAAACAAGTTGAAGCAAGGGCACCAACACCGTGCTAGGCAGCACAAGGAAGCTTGGATCAGATATGAGTTAGAGTTGGCTGAGTACGACAAAAGAAAGTCACAATGAGAAGTCGAAGGAAGACGCACGACAAATACGCCTTACGATAAGATTCGAGAAGCATTAGAAGAACTCAGAACAACTTCACATCCTGGTGAGAAGTATGAACAACTCTAGGACTTACTCCAATCGATGATCCTGAGAATGCATGAAGAGAGAGCTCGATCAAGACTACCCGCCAGATCAACAACCCACCGGCAAGAAGATCAAAATCAAAGGAAATCTGCTTTCGAAAGACTTGGGCCAGGTGGAAGCCATGATGGAGGAAGTAGGAAGGAACATAATCAAGGCCGTCGATTTGAACAACCAAGAAAGACCAGGAGTAGGATGCCTACCCAGACAACCTCGCAAGACTACTCCAATCAAAATGACTATTGGCCAGAAGAAGGTGCCAAATTCAAATTCAAAGAAACCAGGACACACGATAGATTCCCCTGTTTCGTGAACAGGCTTGCATTGGTACGATTACCTCACAAATTCAAACCGTCTAACCACTCCAAGTATGATGGCAAAACTGAACCAAGGCAATGGCTCAGAATACATTCACAATCAATTGAACTAGCCGGAGGAGACGACGATATCAAAACCCTGTTCTTTCCCATGGCACTGGAAGCCATGCCCCTCCAATGGTTCGACAAACTGAATCCAGGATCTATCAGAAATTGGGAGGATTTGCAAAAAGCTTTTTGTGAAAATTTCGTAGGAATCATTACACACCCAATCACTCATGCAGAATTAAAAGGACTCAAGCAAAAGGGAGGTGAAAGTCTCAGAAATTACTATCGACGATTCGGCGAACTACGAGCTCAAGTGCATGACATAACCGAATGAGAAGTAATTGAAGCTTTCTCTCACGGAATCATGGCTAGATGGCAATTTCAAGACTTCTACAAAGAAAATCCGAGAAACAACGAAGAATTCAGACGAACAGTAGAGAAGATGATTACTGTAGAAGAAAAAACACGAGAGAGGTTCCCGGACAGAAACAACCAGGACAACTCGGACAGGCAAAATCACCGAAATAGCAGACATCAAGAAAGAAAACGTAGACCAGACAATACTGTGGCAACGGCCGACAAATCAAAGAAGTTTTCCAAACCCAGAAGATATGATGACATTGAAAAAAAAACATACGTGGCCCATTGCACCCTAATGGGAGACACACCATCGGAAATTGCTACACTTTCAACGATCGGTACACAAGAAATGATAGTAAAGAAAACACCAAAGAGGACAATCAGAAAAGAGATGATGACAACCACGAGGACAAGGGATTCCAAAAACCCAGGGGAACGGTAGCAGTGATTTTCTCAGGGGCTCCAGATTGCAGAAGCAAACATCAAGAAAAACTAGCGCTACGGACCATTATGACAGCAGAACCAGCTACACCAAGATATCTCAATTGGTCACAGTACCCTATCCAGTTTACCAGAGAAGACCAATGGACTAGCGTGGGAAACGCAGGCCATTATCCACTAGTTCTAGATCCAACTATCGCTGGTATGACCATCACCAAAGTACTAATCGATGGGGGAGCTGGACTCAACATCATCTTTTCAGAAACTCTAAGGAAAATGGGACTACAACTCGCCGGGATGATCACGCCAACAAGCACACCTTTTTACAGAATAGTACCCGGCAAAGCAGCCATGCCACTCGGACAAATTACCTTACCCGTTACTTTTGGAACTCCTTCAAACTACCGAACAAAGTTTATCAAATTTGAGGTCGCTGACTTTGATTCGTCATATCATGCAATCCTCGGACGCCCAGCACTGGCCAAATTCATGGCAATACCACATTATCCGTACTTACTGCTTAAGATGCTAGGACCCAACGGTATCCTTTCTCTTCGAAGTGATTTGAAATGTGCTTTTGACTACGACGTTCAGGCGATCCAAATTGCAGCTAAGGCACAAGCCGACAATGGAAGAAAAGAAATAGCCGCAATCGCTGCAGAAACAAGCCAAGAAGAATTAGAAATACCGGCTAAAAAGCCTTGCATCATCGCACCACCAAAAGAAGCCGACGTCAAGCAAATTGACTTAGGCATAGGCGATACCTCCAAGACAGCAACCATTAGTGCTCACCTCTCGGCAAAATAGGAACTCGCGCTCACCAACTTTCTTCGAGACAACAAAGATATTTTCGCTTGAAAGCTGGCCGACATGCCAGGAGTCCCAAGGGAGTTGGCTGAGCACAGAATTGATGTTAATAAAAGCTCCAAGCCTGTAAAGCAACGGCTACGACGATTCTCACCCGACAAAAAGGCAGCAATTAAAAAGGAAATAACAAAACTAATGGCAGCCGGATTCATTAGGGAAATCCTTCATCCAGACTGGCTAGCAAACCCAGTCCTTGTGCAGAATAAAAACACGGACGAGTGGCGCATGTGCGTCAACTACACAGATCTCAACAAACATTGCCCAAAAGATCCGTTCGGGCTACCACGCATTGACCAGATAGTTGACTCAACAGCAGGATCTGCATTATTATCTTTTCTCGATTGCTATTCAGGGTATCACCAGATCGCACTAAAAGAACAAGACCAGAGCAAGACATCTTTCATCACCCCGTTTGGTGCCTACTGCTACAAGACCATGTCGTTTGGACTAAAGAACGCTGGCGCCACGTACCAAAGAGCTATCCAAACTTGCCTTGGGAATCAAATCGGTGAAAATGTGGAGGCATACGTGGACGATGTAGTGGTGAAAACAAAGAACCCAGACACACTAATTGAAGATTTAAAGCAAACCTTCGAAAACTTGAAGAGATGGAGATGGAAATTGAACCCAAACAAATGTGTATTTGGAGTTCCCTCAGGACAACTACTCGGATTTTTGGTCAGTCAGCGCGGGATCGAAGCCAGTACCAAGCAAATTCGAGCTATAACAGAAATGAGCCCACCTAGAAGTGTCAAAGATGTGCAGAAACTAACAGGATGCATGGCGGCCCTCAATCGCTTCATATCAAGACTCGGCAAAAAGGGGTTACCTTTCTTTAAACTACTAAAGAAGACAGACAAGTTCGAGTGGACAATAGAGGCCGACGAAGCCTTCAAAAAACTTAAAGAATACCTCACCTCGTCGCCTGTCCTGACACCTCCAAAGAAAGATGAAGATATGCTGCTATATATTGCGGCGACTCCTACCGTAATCAGCACGGCAATAGTCATAGAAAGAGAAGAACAAGGGCGCGTGTATAAAGTGCAACGTCCCGTATACTACATCAGCGAAGTACTGTCAGAATCCAAAATCTGGTACCCGCATGTACAAAAACTACTCTATGCTCTACTCATCACCTCACGCAAGCTTCGCCACTATTTCGAAAGCCACAAGATTACCATGGTGATAGACTTTCCACTCGGAGACATCCTACACAATAAAGATGCCACGGGGTGCATATCCAAGTGGGCAGTTGAAATCGGAGCTCTTGACATCGATTTCACCCCACGGAAAGCAATCAAATCTCAAGCCCTCGCCGATTTTGTGGCCAAATGGATAGAGATTCAACAGCCTTTATCGGATACAATCCTTGACCACTGGAAGATGTACTTTGACGGATCACTCAAACTAGGCGGGGCCGGTGCAGGCGTTCTCCTAATTTCTCTAGAAGGAAAACAACTCAAGTACGTCCTTCAGATATTATGGCAAGCTACCAATAACGAAGCAGAATATGAAGCCCTCATCCACGGGCTACGAGTGGCAATTACCCTTGGAATAAAAAGATTACTCGTATACGGCGATTCAGCAGTAGTCATCAACCAAGTCAACAAAGATTGGGATTGCACCAAAGAAAACATGAGTGCTTACTGTGCTGAAATATGGAAACTTGAAAAACATTTCCAAGGATTAGAAATTTTACACGTCCTACGCGATTTCAACATTGCAGCAGATGTCCTTGCCAAGCTCGGATCAGATAGAGCGAAGGTTCCACCCGGCGTATTCATAGAAGAGCTATCAGTACCCTCTATCAAACAACCCGGTGAAACAACACATGAAATTCAGGCTAAGAGCGTTCAGATCTTGGTAATCAACACTTCATGGAGCCAAGTTTTCATCGACTATATCAAAGAAAACAAATTGCCAGCAGATAAGGCAGAAGCCACCCAAGTTGTTCGCAGAAGCAAAAACTATGTTCTAGTAGGAGATAAACTTTACAGAAGAGCAGCATCATCAGGAGTACTCCTAAAATGTGTCTCATTTGAAGAAGGTAAAGAGATCCTAGACGAAATACACTCAGGTTGCTGTGGAAATCATGCCGCTTCAAGAACACTAGTTGGCAAAGCATTTCGCACCTGATTCTACTGGCCAACCGCTTTGAAAGACGCAGAAGAACTTGTCAGAAAATGCAAAGGTTGCCAAATGTTTGCAAGACAAGCCCATGTGCCAGCTCACAATCTTATCTGCATCCCACCCGCTTAGCCTTTTTCCTGCTGGGGGCTGGATCAAGTAGGACCCCTAAAGAAAGCAAAAGGTGGCTTCGAGTACATCTTTGTAGCAATCGACAAGTTCACCAAGTGGATTGAATACAAACCACTCGCGAAATACAGCGCAACTAAAGCAGTCGAGTTCATCCAAGACATTATGCACCGCTTCGGCATGCCCAATCGAATCATCACAGATCTAGGCTCCCCCTTCACAGCTACAGAATTCAAGAGCTGGGCATAAGACTGTGGTTTTAGTATAGACTATGCGTCTGTAGCACATCCAGAAGCCAACGGACAAGTAGAAAGAGCTAATGGACTCATACTAGCCGGATTAAAACCAAGGTTATACGAAGAACTAGTGGACTATGGGTCCAAATGGATCGAAGAATTACCAAAAGTAGTATGGGGGCTACGAACTCAAATAAGAAGAGCAACAGGCTACTCACCCTTCTTCCTAGTTTATGGGTCAGAGGCCGTACTGCCCGCTGACTTGATCTGGACATCACCAAAGATAGAACAATACGATGAAGGAGAAGCAGAACACACAAGAAGATTAGAACTCGACAGCTCAGAAGAAGTCAGAGTAAACACTACCCTCCAATCAGCCAGATACCTACAAGGTCTAAGACGGCACTACAACAAGAGTACCCAACCTCGATCGCTACAAGTCGGAGACTTAGTGCTAAGAAGGATACCAAAGACTGACGGACGACATAAGCTACTCAGTCCATGGGAAGGTTCGTTCATCATCCCAAAAGTCACCGAATCAGGCACATACAAGTTAATAACCGAAGATGGAAAAGAAGTCAGCAATACATGGCACATCAGCCAGCTAAGAAGATTCTACGCGTAAAAACAACTCAACAAAAAACAGATATGCAAGCCACAAGGGACCAACGTTCACAATCGATGAAAGACAATACTCTTCAACAACATATGTATTAATGATCAATAAAGATGATATTCATCCACAACATGTCTTGTCATGACTTCCAACGAGTTGTTTTCACGAAACAAAAAGCAAAATGGCTGAAAACATGCCTGAGCATCCCGGCCGAGAGCAAAATAGCTAAAAAAACGCTTGAGCCCGCCGATGAGGGTAGCTAAAAGCTAACACCCGAAACAAAAAGCAAAATGGCTGAAAACATGCCTGAGCATCCCGACCGAGAGCAAAATAGCTGAAAAGACGCTTGAGCCCGCCGATGAGGGTAGCTAAAAGCTAACACCCGAAACAAAAAGCAAAATGGCTGAAAACATGCCTGAGCATCCCGGCCGAGAGCAAAATAGCTAAAAAGACGCTTGAGCCCGCCGATGAGGGTAGCTAAAAGCTAACACCCAAAACAAAAAGCAAAATGGCTGAAAACATGCCTGAGCATCCCGGCTGAGAGCAAAATAGCTAAAAAGACGCTTGAGCCCGCCGATGAGGGTAGCTAAAAGCTAACACCCGAAACAAAAAGCAAAATGGCTAAAAACATGCCTGAGCATCCCGGCCGAGAGCAAAATAGCTGAAAAGACACTTGAGCCCGCCGATGAGGGTAGCTAAAAGCTAACACCCGAAACAAAAAGTAAAATGGCTGAAAACATGCCTAAGCATCCCGGCCGAGAGCAAAATAGCCGAAAAGACACTTGAGCCCGCCGATGAGGGTAGCTAAAAGCTAACACCCGAAACAAAAAGCAAAATGGCTGAAAACATGCCTGAGCATCCCGGCCGAGAGCAAAATAGCTGAAAAGACGCTTGAGCCCGCCGATGAGGGTAGCTAAAAGCTAAAAACTAGTCAACCAAAATTGAACTTCAAAAGACCCTCCAGCTCTTCGTTCTGAAAAGCAAGAGGCTCGGGGGCTACATCCAGATAGGAACACTTTTTCCTCAGAAAAGCACAAGCGCCAAGTTTGTCAAGGCAATATTCTATGCCGAGTCATTTTTACATAGCGCGGACGAAAGGTTATCAACACAAAGATTTACATCTAACAAATCATAGCATGGACAAAACACTCGACGGATCACAAAAGGGGAAGAAAAGAAAAGTACTCGACAAATTGAGGGGTCTTGTCAGAATAACGCACAGAGTTGTTTTGCGGAGCAGAGACGAAAACAGGACAAAGTACTTAGCAAGTCAAGTAACTTCAACCGCACTCAGGCAAAGAATACATCAACAAAAATAAAGAATCTTCACTTAAAGAGGAGTGTAATATTACAAGGGGATGCTCAGTCGAATCAGGCATTGTCATCAGAAAGAGAAATGTCAATATTTAGACTGTCTACAACCCTACTGGCTAAACCTTCGACTTCAGGCTCCATCCTCTCAACGGTGTCAATGTATTCTTGGCTTTCAGCTTCTTCTGCTATCTTGGACAGAGGCGCCTCTAGAGCAAGGACCCGGACCTGGGCCAACACATTCTTAGTACATACTTGAGCACACTTCTTCGTGAACTCTTGGAAACGAGTTGGAATCCGGGGAATGAACTGCGCCCAAGATTGCCCATCATCCGCTAGAGTCCGAAGAACATCGGCTACTGAGCGAAAAGATTTCCACAAAATGTTCCAATTTTCAGTAGCCATCGCCAGCTTCCCAGACAAGCTTTCAATAGTTTTTTGGGCCTGCACAAGATCTCTGTCAGCTCCGCGCCTAATCAGCTTAGCAAGGGTGAGTTCTTCCTCAGCATGAGTAATTACCTCCTCAGCTTTATTATGACTGGAGCGGACAAGAGCCTTCATTTCATCGATACTCTCCGAGAGCTTCTGCTTCTCAACCCAGAGAGCTAGACAAAACACCCAAGAACAAGTCAGCGAAAAAAGAAGTCAAAAATACAAAAAGAAACAGGCAGAACCCGCAGCACCTTTGCATTTGTTCTTCGCAGACTCCACCATGGCGTCCCTCTGTTTCTCTGTCTCCATGACCCGGGCACGAAGGGTCTTCTCCTCCTTTTGGTGCAATTGACGCTCTGTCTCCAACTCAGCCCGGAGAAGGCCGAGATCAGCTTTTAGAGCGTCCACCTCAGAAGACAACTTTCTCTCATTCTCAGATGAGAAAAAGAAGCCAGAATGATCACGAGAGAAAGACTGAGCAAAAAGGGGCAAAGAGAAACAAGGCGTAAGAACAGAAGAAAAACAAGCACGCAAAAAAGGAGTGGCAGTAAAACCTACCTGGAGCTTTTCACCAAAAGAAGTCGCGAGGGTCGACAAGCTCCCCCAGGCTATGGTCAGCTCCGATAACCGATGGGTGGCATCGAACTATTGCACCATGTCACCGGAAAAAGAGGGACCACTAGAAGCAAGAGAAGGGGAAGGAGAAGCCGGCTGGGGCGAAGAAGGAGCGACCAAAGCAACCTCCAGGGAAGTCGGAGCCAAACCCTCAGAAGGACCCGGCACGATGGCCACAATCACCTCCGGAGTGGCCAAATCCGCAACTTCGCCAGGAATCTCCGAAGCCCCCGCAGCAACTTCATCAACAGAATGTTGTGAGTCCTGAGGCTCGGAACTCGTCGGCACGGCGGGAAGCAGAGAAGAAGTTGATGAAGAAACGAGAGAAGACGAAACACTGAAAAGTGATAAAAGGAAGCACCGATAAGAATCAGAAGAAGGGAGAAAGAAGCCAAAAAGATAAAAGCCAGAATTTACTCACCCGACTACTTTCTTCTTCGCGAAGCCAAAAGAAGGCCTCGCAGGGGGAACCATGATGGCGAAAAAGTCCCCGCCACCCGGCGACGGGAGCGGGATAGCCGACAACGGAGCCGCGGAAGAAGCCGGGGCTGGAGCCTCGGAAGAACTCACACCCGACCTCCGATTACTTCAAAAAGTTCAAGACTAAAGGTCAAGACAAAGAAAAGAAATTCAGCGCAACAGGAATATGAAAAACAACTCACCGCCGCATGATGAGGGGTACTTCATCATCCTCTTCTTCCTCAGCCAAGGAAACCAGTGCACCTGCTGAAAAGAGGATAAAAAGTACTCGGGTCAAGAGAGAAACAGGAAAATAAAGGAACAAAGAGTATTAAATGTGCTCACCTAAGAGCATGCTAGCAACAACTGGAGTACCTGAGGGAGTACTTGGTTTGTGAGGCTTCTTGGAGATAGGCAGGCCAGATGAAGACCCATCCGCTCATCCCCTCTTCGGGACACTGCGAGGACCGTGAGGGACTAGATGAGGAACATATTCTTCATATACATCAACAAATCCGGAAGAAACCCCAGGAAGGGCTGTAGAGGTTTGGGACTTACTAATTGCAGAAGTTCCAGCCAGACGATCCCCCGTCTCCGCCACGGCAGGGAGAGCATCAAGGGGGATCAGATCAACAAAGTTCCGCCCAAGCTCCTGCGAAAAAGAATAAAACACCGAGACAAAGAAAGGCTAAGCAAGAACGGATGCAGCAAGGGTACATAAAGCACTCAAACAAGAAGATAGACGACTCACAGCTGGGGGCGGGTTGTTGGCTGAGAACTCGGAGACAGCAGGAGGAATGACGCTCACTCCCTTCAGCATTTTCTGGAGGCGCTCGAGTACCTCCTCACCGGTCAGCTCAAGAGCTGGGACCATGCGTGAGGGATCCTCGGTCCCAGAATACTCAAAGCCAAGATGTTCCCACTCCTTCAAAGGCTAAACCCGGCGGCGAAGAAAGCTCGAAACGATACCGAAGCCGGTCAAACCCTGCTGTTTTAGCATGCTAATCCTATCAAGGAGCGGCTAGATCACTTGAATCTCAGCAGGTGACTCAAGCTTCTTGTCCCATCGGTCGTTCACCACAGGACCAGATCCAGAGTGGACGACGAGGGAAGGGATCAAATTGGCAGCGTAAAACCACTCGGCACGCCAATCTTTTACGGAGTCGACCAGGTCATAGTCAAAAAACTTAATCTTGAGACCCCGGTGAAACTGAATCCCGCAACTGCCAAGAACACTGGTTTCTTCACGGCGAGGTTGAGGTTTCAGACGAAAGAAAAAGCGAAAAAGAGATAGAGAAGGAGGGATCCCAAGGAAGGCTTCACAAAGGTGAACAAAAACAGAAAGATGGAGAACGGCATTGGGGGTTAGATGGTTCAGACTAACCCCGAAATAACCAAGAAACTGATGAAGGAAGGCAGAAGCAGGAAGACAAAGTCCGGCGCGGACAAAGGAAACAAAGAGGACAATCTCACCAGGACCCGGAGCCAGAACCCGATGCTCGCCCGGAACTCTCCATTCAGCGATGACTTTGCTTTGGATCAAGCCATCGCTAACGAGCTCGCGCAGCTGGTCTTCGCTTGTTGTTGGAGCTGGCCAAACCTTCTGAGCAGCCCTCATGGCCACGAACTCCTGGTTTTCGATCAAAGAAAGGGACGACTCCTCGTCCACGAAGGTCGCCTGAGACTTGCTTGCGGTTTTCTTCTTTCCCATGAAGTGGCGGAAGCAAAGAAGGCACTAGGGAAGACGAAGCTAGAAAGAAGGTGATCAAGTGACGGCGATGAAGACGGCGGTGGATTTCTGAAAGCTAGGGTTTAAAGGCAAGAGCTAGGCAGCAAGGGAAAGGAAGATAAAAGGTCTTTAAATAGATTTTTCGGTAACAAAAACGGCCCACAAGGCCCGTTAAAACACAGTGTGAGAACGCAACGGTCCATTTACCGACGCAGCAAAAACGGCGGAGGGCATGAATCCACACAACGGTACAAACCAACGGGCAGATTTCAGACTTATCCGCACAGCACCACGGCAGGGTTATCAGATGACAAGAACAACTCGTCAAGCCAAGAAGAAAGAAAGGGCTACCTCGCAAGGAACAAAGTAACCCAGTTATTTAAGAAAGAACTCGGTAACCTCATGAACGACAGAGATCACAGCAGAAAAGTAAAAGACAACTCAGAAGACAAGATTCGTTACATTACAAGCAACTTCAAAAATGAAAGATTACAAATCTTACAAGACCCAACGAACTTGGCGCCACGAAAAGCAAAGTAGCAAAGAGGAACACAGACACGGCTAGGCTCTGGAATGACTACGTGTCCCAAATTGCTACTCGGAAGGACAAACCGCCATAAGCTACACTATTTTCTTCAAAGGACGGACGCAGTGCATCAAAGGCAGAAATCGGCAGCACGGTAGGGCAACATGGAGCAGAGAAGGCCGATAGGCATCTGTCTACCCAAGACCGATGTGATGCTAGATATGGTGTTGATCTGCACCGGACAGTCCCAAGACAGGCGACGAGGATCAACCCAGAACTGCCGGATGAAGGAATGAAGCCCACATCACAAGACTTCCTCCAACTACCACCACGTACATCCTGACACAATGCTATCGTGGGATTAGCCTACCTCTAATCCCTATCACAAGACTTCCTCCACCTACGACAAGACACACAAGAACTACAAAATATGCCCAGGGGCTGCTCTACTTCACAAACTACCATGTTCATAACCACGAAGGTTTCAACAGAATGTCCAATGGATGAAAACAAGCACTCCAGGACAGTATTTATAGACCAAAGGAGCGGCGCACATGGACTAGGAGTACCAATGAAATAAGCCTAACAAAGGACACAGTGAAAAGACAGGACTCAATAATGGATGACTCAGGCGAGAGGAAGCAGTACTCGAAGACAGGCATATTCAGAAGAATATACTAGCACAGTACAACCCATGAACAAAAAGCATTTACACTCAACCACCACCATACAACTACATCTGACAATAGCAGACTATCAAAGAATGCGCCAAGACCTCACATCTAAGTTCTTCCTGAACGAAACAACACGGATATACGCTCGGGGGCTCGGCCAGCATCATAGCCTAATCAACACTAAGCTAGGGAGCTCGACCTTCATTTCAACTACTCCCGAAGGCTCAGAACCAAAAGACAAAGGACCAAGAATACAAGAAACTCAAGACTACAATGACGACAACACATCAAGACTCTTCATCTGACTTCTTTTCTAAAGGGAAGAACTCGGACAAAGCACGGGGCTGCGGGACACATAGCCCCAGAATTTTTTGAAGACAAGAACCTGGACCCTCCAACTTTTGTAAGTAAAAGCAAGAGGCTCGGGGGCTACACTCAGTAAGGGCAATTTTTACAAAAAATTGCACCCACCCAAAAAGAACCCGGACATAAGCTCGGAGGCTGCATGCCGCAAAACTACTCGAATGATGGTTTAACCCAAGACTAAAGGGCCGCTACGGAAAGATGCCGCAAAACTACTCGGATGATGACATAATCCAAGTCTCAGGGACTACTTAAGAACACAAATTTTCAAACAACATAAAGGATCAAGACCCTCCAACTTTTTGTTCCAAATAGCAAGAGGCTCGGGGGCTACACTCAGTGAGTGCACTTTTTCTTCGAAAAAGCGCACGTCACCAAAAGACTCCATCAACGCAGACCACTTCAAGACATTACGACAAAAAGAACCCGGAACAAGCCATATTCGAGTTCTTTTTGATAAAACTTCAATGAACAATAAGAGCAACCTCAAGACAAGATCCTCCAGCTCCTTGTTCCAAATAGCAAGAGGCTCGGGGGCTACAACCAGATGGATGTACTTTTTCTTCAAAAAGCACTCACCACTCAAAGATCCCAAGAAGCGCTACAAGGTTTCACTCCAGAAAGCACTCAGATGACATTTTGTTCCTACTCAACAAGACTTGAAGGAGCAAAGCGAGACTTTCAGAGCTCAACCATGAAGTGCTCGGGGGCTTATCGATGCGGGACCCATAGGATACCCCGCAAGGAAGAGAGAAGATCTAATCCAACTAGGATTCTTCCCATGTAATCTTAGTAGTAGAACTATTAAGTAATCCTACTAGGAAATCTCATTGCAAACCGACTAGGACTCTGGCTTCCTAACTATATAAAGGAGGGCAAGGCTCCTGAGAGAAGGGACGACAACAATTGTACAACACAACACATCACGATCAATCCAACGCAAAGGCTAACGCTGACTGGATGTAAGGTTATTACTCGATCTATGATCGAGGGCCTAAACCAGGATAAATCGACTGTCTCTTGCGTTAACCATCGAGTTCAGCACACGCCGAAGCCCGAACATACTGCCCCGGGTACCCCCGTGGCAGGCTATCGGTGGTGAAACATCGATAGGTACCTCATGGCACCACCGCAGTCGTCCATGCTAGGCCGCCCCTACTGCGTCTGCGTGTGGTCGCCATGCCATGTCCTGCCTCGGTCTACGCCGTGGCTAGGCCTAGGTCCTACCGTGGTCTGCGCGCCTCCCTGGCTGCCCCCGCTCTGCCACCTCGCCGTGGGCATGCCCCCCATCACCATGCCGCCCCTCTCGAGCACCGACACATGTGGCCAGGGCTCCATGCTCCAGCTCTAGCCGAGCCACGTCCACCAGCAGGTGCACCCGGTAGCGGGCAAGCTATGATGTCACCTCCCCACCACCATCGATGACCTCATGGCTGGATTTAGCCGTTGGATGATTCCCCTGCCCGTGCCCTACTTTTGAGGAGGGAGAGAAGGTGAGAAAGTGGAAATAGAAACTAATATAGGGGGTTAGGTGTGAAAACTGTGACTCATGTGAACAGTTGCAAACTGTTGGCGCACCTGGGCTCATCCGCGTTGGGATGCCCGTGGTCCGGCCTGCTCGCGCTGGGCTATGGTCCGCTTGCCGCCTAGGCCGCGCACGCGCCTGTGGGCCGCTCACGCCCACGCCCGTTACTGTCGGTCGTGCACCCGCTTGGGCCGGCCTTGTGCCGCTCGTGCCTGGGCCGCGCATCCGCGTTGGGGCTGCTGGGCCACTTAACCGCTGTCGTCCCTTTTACGTTTTATAAAACATTTTCTAATTTAGTTTCAAGGCAAATGTGTAAATTCAAGATAAATTTGTGTAGATAAACAAAAATTGCGAAACCAATTTTGTTAAGTTTCTAAAATCATGATCTATCTGATAGTGTATTTTATTCACATAGGTTTTGTATGTTTTTAGGGTTGCTCTAATTATTTTAACATGCTTAATATGGTAAGACATAAACTTGTAGGAATTTCTATGGTAAATCAGTGATAGTGTTGACTCTAAAATTTTTACAGTAAATTACTAATATTATTAGCTGCTCATTGTAATTTTGTAGTTCCAGAATAATTAGTTTGCTAGATAGATAATGATGCCCTATTTCAAAGAAAGATTAAATTAATAGAATGAAATAAAGAAACACCTTGGAATTGTATAACTAAAACACTTGTTGGAAGATGACACCTTTCTCGATGATGTCGATACATAGATTAGTACGTTAGTCGTTAGAATTAGCTCGTTAACTTGAAAGGCATAAATCATATTTTACGAGTCATGGTTGCAGTTGATTAATTACGTCTTTGCATTGCATCGCATTGCATATCATGATAGGGACATCGATGGATCACGGAGTCATCAGGAGTTGCTAGAGAAATGGTACTTGTGGAGATCATGTCATCATGATGGAAAGCTAACTTCTGATTAAATCTTACCCAGGCAAGCCCCGGTGCATAAGCCCTACTTTTTTGCACTTTAAATTTATGTTTGTGCATTAAGTTTTAAGAAGTTGAATGAAACCCACTTGCATATATATATATATATATCTTTATCCTATGAGTCTTACTAGTATGATAGGGTCATGTAGATTGCTATGCTATAGGACTCTGATAGAAGTCGAGTGATTGCCTGTCACTCGTGAGAGATAGGAAATATATTATTGTTGTTACTATATTATTATCACTTGGAAAATATATATGAATGATAAATGGTGACTGGGTAGGAATATGGTTTGGGTATTTGTGGGTGTAAGAGGTTGTGTCCTGTGGCCAACGGGGCATAGCTTGGTTACACTGTTTTCCTATCTGTGTCGGTTAAGGACCGACCATTGCATTGGACTCTAGGCAAGTCACAACTTATTCTCCCGAGCACATACTTGGTTATGGGCATAGGGAAGACTTGTTACTCTCTTGTCATGGGTTCTGGCTCTTTTTGGACCAACTTTTAGGGTGGTTTTTGGGTGGAGGTCCTTGCACCGCACTGAGTCCGGGACTCAGGGGTGGGGGCTTGGAGTCCAAGTTTGGACGGGGACCTAGACCCCAAGATAGGAGGGTAGTGGGTTGGTCCTACTTGTGCCTGGGGTACAAGCGGGGCATGTGTTTTGGGGTACCTAGCTAGGCTCATTGATTTGTGAATCGCCGCCATGTCGGTACGACTTGTCTATAATCTAGCACCGTAGTAAGAACTAGAAGATGAAAGATGGTAAAAGGAAATCTGATTGCTTACCACCTGCTTGAAAGTAGCATAGGTGCTTACATAGAATGGTTAGTTAATAAACTAATGATGACCGCTAATAAAATTGAATATAAGGACGCACGCTTAGTAATGCTTCCTGCAGATGCAATAAACCCACAAGCCAGATAGCCTTGCATATCCTTGGAGTCTTTTCTTTCCTCCTGTCGGGTAAGTCTTGCTGAGTACAATTGAGTACTCAGGGTTTTATTTCCCCCTTTTATAGGTGATAGGTGGATGCTAGAGCTAACCCTTGTGTGTGGATTCCTCCTGGTGGGCTTAGAGAGGATTCCTTTACGCTGCGATCATAGTCTTTATTTATAACTCACTAAATGTTTTTATAAATGGAAGTTTAATAATCCGTCGTCATAGTTATATATCAATGCTTCATCATGTCATGAATAGATATTTAGTTCCGTTGTAACTCTGATCACATGTTTATAGTCATTCATAACTCTGATAACATGATCGTATTCTGCTATTACCAATAAGAAATATTATACTCTGATGTTGCATAAAAAGTTATGTAAGAAATTGTCGATAGAATATCGTCGGCAGTCCTCCAAGGGGTATCCCATGAAGGTAGATTGATCGACAGAGGAGTGTGAGATCAAGAACAAGAAGGCAACAGAGACATGAGTTAGACAGGTTCAGGCCGTCAGTATGACGTAATACCCTACTCCTATGGTTTGTTGGTTTGTATTAGCTATCGTATGATATTATGTGTGTTTAGAGGGGGTCCCTGCCCGCCTTATGTAGTTCGGGGAGTAGGGTTATAAGTCGGTTAGATCTATGAGAAAACCGGAAAGTAATAACTGATTACAGGAATCTTGGGATCATACATATCCTAACAGATCTCGTAGTATCATCAGGATATCTTCTAGATGTCTTGTGGAAGGCGCCGACTAGAGTCGTGCCCCACAAGGCTTCGTCTTGTGGGCTAGGCTGCCCCTGAGGGCGTAGCCCATGTGGTATGCCATGGGTATCCGGGGTCATACCCCCCCACAGCTAGTCCCTGAGCGCCTTGTACCCATAGTGCAATGCCGTCTTGAGCTTGTCCGAGTAGGTGCGAACAAAGCCGAGCAGTTGAACTCATGGTCTAACCACCATGAAGAGTTGTCGAGCAGTTGTTAGTAGTTGCCGAGCAGCGCGTACTATCACCGAGCAGCACAAACCATAGCTGGGCAGCATAACCCAAGCACGACTTGCCATAAGGGTGTAAGGAGCTCAACTTTAAAATCAAAAATTTCTTCACAGTGGAACAAGTGTGCCCACTTAGAGTCCGACCACAAGAAAAGGAGATAGTCTTCTTTAACTTCAAGATGCGTGGAGTCTTCTAGAACAAAGCAAGCACATTCACCGCGAGGTGAAGTGTGCCCACTTAGTGCCGAGCCTGACAGTAGATGACGTAGTCATGTGGTGCCAGGGTCCAAAGTAGAAGAATAGTAAAAGACCAGCCGAGCAGGTAGCCAGTCCTCGAGCGTAGCCCTAAAATTAGATAGAGCACATTCACCACAAGGTGAAGTGTGCCTACTTAGTCCCCGAGCCTGATAGTAGGTGACGCAGTCATGTGGTGCCAGGGTTAGAAACAGAAAAATAATAAAAAGACCAGCCAGCAGGCAGCCAGTCCCTGAGCCATTTATGGAGATATCTGATAAACCCAATCGTGGAGAAAAAACTAGAGTAATGGTTGTACAGTAACTGTTACTGAGCCTCAATAAATGGCGGAGAAGTCGGCGATTATTCGACGAGTAATAACCAACATAGCTAGCAATGAAGCAACCGACGAACAGTCCGATCAACTGGTCGGCGATGAAGTCCATGAACCTAGCGGTCCGACCAGTTGATCGGTGGAGAAGTCCGAGCACCAGGTGGTCTGATCACCTGGACGATGATCTTGCAATACAAATATGTAGAATGGGTAGTACATGATGTAAAAATATATGAACTCTAGAGAAAAAATAGCATATGTAGCTCAGCGATCAGTTGGAGCAAAGATGTATTTATATTTAATATAAACCGTCCGACCAGTTAGTGTGTAGCTGAGTCTCTAGCCCTAGCTAGCCCATAGTCCATAACGTCGAGCGTGGAGCCCATGCACGTGTAGGAGGAATAGGCGTCACCAAGGAACCACTGCCAACCTCCCATAATGCAGAGCGCAGAGCCCGTAGCACGTGTAGGGAGGAGCCAGAGACAGGGCCATCTCTGGGGACATCCGAGCATCAACATGACTGTTCGGGGGTTCAGAAAATCATTTGGAGAGCAAACATAGAGAAAACAACTCGGAGAAACATTGCGGCGATATATGGAGATAGGAGAATATTTAGAAAAATATTAAAGCGTGACTTAGCTTTAGACAGAATGTCTGGTCGGTGGCATATGGTGTTATCTGGTCGGCGTTAGGCAGATTAGATACAGAGAGATTGTTGTCGTAGCTACATTCAATCTGGTCAGAGAAGCGATGCTGCATGGCGGAGTAGATGGGGCATGGCCGAAGCATGCTTGATGCGTGCGTTGTCTTCGTAGTCGCCGTTGGAGTAGTCGTCGTATCCTAGAGGCATAGGACATCGGACCATGTTGGCCAGTGCAAAAGCTAGAGCCCACAGACGTGTGGAGTCACGGCATAGCCGGATGGAGTCCACTGCATGGGGAAATATACACACAAATGCCTCTGCGCATGCGCTCATGCAAGTGCTTTTAGCAATCTGTATAGTTGGCTTCCATGTAGCGCCTTCCTAATTTGCTTTTGATTAATCATCTTGTGTATATGGTGCATACATACATGCAAGTTGGCTTGCACGCGTCACCAGCTTGCTTGTTTTGTATTGGCTTGCATTACTTCGTGTCTTCCTTACTGGCTTGTTGTATATCTTGTTGATACAATGTGGCCCTGAAGTGTATCAGGTTCCGTGCGGTGCTTGTAGGCTTTCTCTCGGAGAGTTGGAGCCGGTCAGGGCAGATTGCCCACGTGTCGGAGTTGGCGTGGACTCAGGAGAAGTTGGATGCTAGAATCTACATGTAGCCGAATTGCCGCAGATCGAGGTGCTCTATAGGTAGCCGAATTGCCACAGATGATGATGAAGTTTCCGTGCAAAACCGAAGAACGATCTTGCAGACAACGTCATGTTGATCTTTGAGGTCCATCTGGTTCACTAGAGGATCAGCGTGCACACCCCTACCTGGCGCGCCAACTATTGATAGAATATCATCGACAGTCCTCCGAGGGGTATCCCACGAAGGTAGATTGATCGGTAGAGGAGCGTGAGATGAAGAACAAGAAGGCAACAGAGACACACGAGTTAGACAGGTTCAGGCCATCAGTATGACGTACTATCCTACTCCTATGGTCCGTTGGTTTGTATTAGCTATCGTATGATATTGCGTGTGTTTGGAGGGGGTCCCTGCCCACCTTATATAGTCTAGGGAGCAGAGTTACAAATCGGTTAGATCTAAGAGATAACCGGAAAGTAATAACTGATTATAGGAATCTTGGGATCATACATATCCTAACAGATCTCGTAGTATCTTCATGATATCTTCCAGATGTCTTGCGGAAGGCACCGACCAGAGTCATGCCCCACAAGGCTTCATCTTGTGGGCTAGGCCACCCCTGAGGGTGCAGCCCATGTGGTCTGCCGTGGGTATTCAGGGTCATACCCCCCACAGAAATGGTTAAGAATGATGTAAGATTTATTCTCTCATTTATGATTCTCATGGAAAAATGTGGATTTTTGGGTTCTCCCCTGGGGTGTGCTCGATGGAACCATGTAATTTGGTGTCCTCCCTTGAGTACTTAGTGTCTAATGGAAGACAAGTACTCCTAGGAGGCATTAGATTAGGTGGTTCTCCCACACGTAATGCTTACTACAGTGGGTAAGGCATTCTCTCTCTATGTTGTTAGCTGGAACATCTACAGTGGTGAGGTATTTGATGAAAGGTTGCCTCCAATCACTGCTTGGCCTAGGGACCGCTGTGACTTTCTGCTCGGTAGGGGGGTTTTCTTCAATGCCTTCTTGTTCCTGCTTGATGGAAGGGGCCACAAGGTCCTAGATGAACACTCTGACTAGAACTTCAGCTCAGGTTGATCCTATCTTTGATAGCTTATTAGCTGGTTGATTATTGGTCTGGACCACGTGGTGGTATTCGATGCCATAGAATTTGTGTTCTAAGTTTCTTATCGCGGCACAGTAAGCGTCCACCTTCTTGTTGATGCAATTCTAATACTTATTGAGCTGATTGATTATGAGTGTAGAGTCATCGTACGCCTGAAGGCGTTTAATGCTGAGCTCAACAGCTATACGGAGACCATGAAGTGCCACCTCGTATTTAGCGGTATTATTGGATGCTCAGAAGTGTAGGTAGAGGACATAGTGAAGCTTAACCCCTATGGCAAGATGAAATATATGCTTGCCCCAGCACCATCGAGGTTGAGAGACCCGTCGAAGTACATGGTCCAATGCTCGGGGTGGTCGACCAGGATAGGAGTTTGCATATCCATCCACTCGGTGATGAAATCAACGAGCGCCTTTGACTTGATCATGTGGCGAGGCTTGAAGTCGATGGTATAGATGCCAAGCTCGACCACTAATTCAATAATGCGGCCGCTGGCTTCGTTGTTGTGGAGGATGTCGCCAAGCGAGTACTCAGTGACTACTGCTATGTGGTAGGCATCAAAGTAGTGGCAGAGCTTCCAAGATGTGATCAGGATGGCATATAGCAATTTTTGGACCTGTGGGTAGCGAGTCTCAGAGTTGTTTAGGACCTCACTAAACCGGTAGTGTAATCTGTCCTAGGGGTAGGGACGCCTTCCCGGGAATGATTCCCCAGAACAAGTCCATGGAAATGAGGCCTTCCTTCTTGAGCCCTAGCTCCTCCATAGATCTAGCGAATAGGATGTTGAGGGCGCTCCCTCCATCGATGAGGACCTTCTAGAAGCGCATGTCCTTGAATATGGGATTTAGGACAAGTGGGAAATGCCCTAGATATGGGATGTCCGATGACTAATCAGCCCTGGAGAAGGTGATTGGATGCTCCAACCAGTTAAGGTACTTGCAATCAGCGATAGGGCCGTCATATGTAGTGACCAACATGACGCGTTAGGCTACAAGCTTATGCTCCCGCTTGTCTTTGGAAATAGCTCTCCCACCAAAGATGGTAGTGATGGTCCTAGTGGGGGTCCTAGTAGGTTGGGCCCTTGTTCTTGCCTCATCCTCCATCCTGACTATCTTCGGTCTCATCATCATCACGCTGTGGCTTCTTCGACGATTCGCCATAGAGCGCTATCTTCAGGCCTCTACACTCTCGCATAGTGTGCTTGGCATCCTTGTGGATAGGGAATAGGCCATCCAGCAGCTTGTCGAAGTCAGCATCGTAGGTGCGCTTGGCTCGAGTATTGGCAGTGCCGATAGAGTTATCATGCCGACGACAGCGGCCTTTCTGCCCCTTGAGCTCTCTAGAAGGTCATAACGCTAGAGATCATGATCGTGTTAGCAGTAGTCATGGTCATTGCAGTGGTCGTGATCATCACGACGGTGGTCATGGTCGTCGTAGCTCCTGTCTTCACGTCGGTCATCGTTGCGGCGCTGGTGCTGGGCGGAGCGGGCAGCCCATTCAACTTCTTTGACATTGGCATACCCGTTTGCTGTTCGTATCAGTTCACCGATGGTTGTTGGCCTCTTGCGGTACAACTTTTCATGGAGCTGCTCATGCCAGAGCCCTTTGGTGAAGGCGGCGATGGCCTCGGCATCAGTGATGTTGGGAATGAAGTTTCTTGTCTCCGAGTAAAGCCTAATGAAGTCACGTAGGGACTCCTCTAAGGACTAATGAAGCTTCTCTAGGTCATACTTAGTGCCAGGCTGCTCACACATGGCCATGTAATTGTCGGTGAATACTTTCTTGAGGTCATCCCAAGATCGAATGGAGTTCTCCCATAGGCTAAGGTGCCAGTTGTTTATAGACTAGTTAAGCATGACGAAAAGATAATTTGCCATGATGTCTTTGTCTCCACCTGTAGCTTTCACAACAATCTCATATAGAGTTAGCCACTAAGCAGGGTTGGCCTTTCTATCATAGGTGTTAACACCAATGACCTTGAAACCAACAGGCCACCGGATGGCTCGGAGCCTTTCGGTGAAGGGGCAAAGTCTTGATGCGCCGGTAAGAAGTGGTAATTGATAGGCAGTAAATCCCTCATGTTCGGCGTCGAATTACCGACGATGTTCCATCTCTGCTTCATAGTGTGCAGACCTGCTATTTTTTATGAAGGCCTCAGACATCTATGCCGATGTTGATGTGGTCACAAAGGTCGCGAGAGAGGGGTTGATTGACCTCCTGATTATGGTTGCCACCCCAACCTCCCTAGTGGTGAGGCAGGCGGTCATCGTGGTGTAAGTGAGCTTCATAGTTCCCTCTAGATCCCCTATAGAGGTAGGGACCTCTGGCCAGAGGTCAGGGGCCATCGGCACCGTGTTGCTGCCCTCCTCCATCACGACGAGAGCGGCGGCTACGAGCTGACGTGGTGGAGTAAGACAGGGCATCGATTTTTAACTCATTGACTTGGACTTGCGCAACTATGATTTGTGCTCAGACCTTCTCAACCTCTAGAGTGTGAGGGAGTTTGTCGGGCTCATTGAAAGCGACGGCTAGATTGGTGCTTGAGGTCTGGTAGACTGGCTAGTCGCCCACCATGTCGAATGCTTCTTCTAGATTACGTTGATTTTGGGGTGGGCCGCAACCATCCTCATCGGCCGCTTAGGCTACTTCTGCATCTCGATGATGTTGGCGATTGGCGTTCTTCGCTAGACGAGCTTTGCCCTCTTCAGCAGTTTCACCATCTTTGGTGACGCTGTTGTGGCTAATGTGGAAAATCATGCCCCCAAACCCCAGAGGGAAAGTAGGGCAGCTCGGCACAGTCTGGGTTGAGCCCTCAGAATAATCGTCGGGGCTCTCGTCCAGAATATTGCGTAGAGACTCAGTCAGAAGATCGAAATCACCCAAAAGCTAGCGAATAGCCACCATGTTGACCACAGGCGTAGGCTGACCAGAGTCAGTTGGGTCGATCGTGTAGAGATTGGTGGCGTGGTCGTGCTCAATGTGGTCGACAAAGATTTGGCGGATGGCGTGCTAGTACATAGATCTCGCACCCTCCATCCCAAAAGGATAGGGCCTCGGCGAGTTCTCTATCAGGGCATCGTAGTCGGCCAAGCGCAGGCCGGTAGCAGGAAGTGGTCGGCGCCACGCCGTGCGCCCCTCTAGAGTAGCCGTGATGACCAGATCAGAATCTGGTCACCTCAAATGGTGTGGCCGAGCAGGTCGCTCGGTCGCAGCGGCTTGGTGATCATAGAGTGTAGGAAAATCATCACCCATTCTAGATTGGTCTAGGACCAAATCCACGAGGAGCTGACATTCCACTAGGCGGTCAGTGACCCCATCGATGGATGCGATGAGATCGTCACTCCTGATAGATCTCCTAACCTAGCAGCGGGGCACCGGGATTGGAGCTGTCGTTGCAAGTGTCAGCGTGGTCGGTGTAGGGTGACCACCTGTGGCAGAACCACCCAAAATAACACACTTTTGGAGGCGCTTGTCTTCCACTAGACACTAAGCACCCCGGAAGTGGCTAAACCTAACAGTTCCGTCGAGCCCACCCTAAGGGAGAACTCAAAAATCCACATTTTCCATCAGGATCATAAATGAGAGGATAAAGCTTACAACACTCTTAGCCATTTCTTATATCACTTTATTACAACATCAGAGTACTTGGACCAGTTGAATGCAACAGCGGAATTAAAACAGTTTACATGTAAATGAGTTTATACATTTTAGGTTCATAAGTTTTATCTTGCAGCAGAAAATAAACATATGATCAGAGTTACAGCGAAAACAAAGATTAATTTACTGACATGGTGAAGCATTAACATAGTGGCCATTTATTTAGAAGATATGCTAACAGATTTTACATCTTTTCTTATAAAACTTTTAGTGAGGGTTATAAGTGAACACTACGATCGCAGCGTGAAAGGAATCCTCTCTGAGCCCACCAGGAGGTTTCCACACACAAGAGTCAACTCTAGCATTCTCCTATCACCTGCCACAGGGGGATAAAACCCTGAGTACTCGATTGTACTCAACAAGACTTACCCGACAGGAGGAAAGTAAAAGACTCCAAGGATATGCAAGGCTTATTTGGCTTGCTAGTTTATTGCATTTGTAGGAAGCATTACTAAACGTGCATCCATATATTCAATTTTATTAGCAGTCATCATTAGTTCATTAACTAACCATTCTATGTAAGCACCTATGCTACTTTCAAGCATGTGGTAAGCAATCAGAACCATTTTACCATCTTTCATATTCCAGTTCTTACTACGGTGCTAGACCATAGCCAACTCGTATCATCTCACAGAAACGGCGATTCATGAATCAATATATCCTAGCTGGGTACGCCGAAACACACGCCTCGCTTATACCTCAGGCACAAACAAGACCAACCCGTTCCGCTCCTGTCAAGGGGTCCAGGTCCCTGTCCAAACTTGGACTCCAAGCCCCCACACTTAAGACACGGTCTCAATATGGTGCTTAGACCTCCACCTTTCCTCGCCTTCAATCAGTCGGTCTGGAAAGAGTCGAAACCCACGACAAGAGCATAATGAGCCTTCCCGCTCCCATAAGCAGGTATGTGCTCAGGGTAATAAGTCTATGACCTAACTACCATCCATAGCAACGGACGGTCCTCAATCAACACAGGTGGAACGAGTGCAACCAGAGCCTCGCTCGATTGCCCAACACAATCCAATTCCAAATCCAAAGTACAGTTCCACCCGGTCTCCAATTATTATCCATTCATATTCCATGTGATGATAATAGTAACAATAATATATTTTCCTAGCTCTCGTGAGTGATAGGTAATCACTCGACTTCTATCGGAATCCTATAGCATAGCAATCTACATGATCCTATCATTCTAGTAAGACTCATAGGATAAGGATATATATATGCTAGTGGATTTCATTCAACTCGTTAAAACTTAATGCACAAGCATAAGATAAAGTGCAGAATAATAGGGGTTATGCACCGAGGCTTGCCTGGGTAAGATATAACCAAAAGTTAGCATTCCATCATGGTGACACGATCATCAGGGCACCATCTTTTCTGCTACTCCAATCATCTCCACGATCCATCGTTGTTCCTATTATGACATACGTGGATGCAACGTAGAGACACAATTAATCAACGGTAACCGCAACTCTTAAAATATGATTACACCTCTCAAACTAATGAGCTAGCTCTAACAAATAACGTACTAGGTTACGTATCCACATTGTTGAGTAAGGCATCGTTTCCCAAAAAATGTTCTAGTTTTACAATCTTAGGGTGTTTTGGCATTTTATCGATTAAACTTATATATATTTGAACTGGAACTCATTTAGCTACCTTAGCAAACTGATTATTCTGGAGCAACAAAAATTACCGTGAGCACCTAATAATGTTAGGAGTTTACTGTGAAAATTTCAGAGCCAACACTATCACTACTTTATCACAACAATTCCTACAAGTTCGTATTTTAACAATATTAAGCACCTAAAATTAATTAGATCACTATGGAAAATACTTATGAAGCTATGTGAACCAATTATACTAGTAGATAGATCATGATTTTAGGAACCTAACAAATTTAGTTTCACAATTTTTGGTTAACTACACAAATTTATATTGACTTTACAAGTTTACCTTAAAAACTAAATTAGGAAACGTTGTAGAAAAAGAAAAGGGCCGGTGGCAACTAATTCGGCCCAAAAGCCCAGTACAGGGCATGACTGCAAGTGCGTTGTGATGGCCCAGCACGGCCCAAGACCGGGAGGCCCACATGCAGTGGTGGCTTTGCAGAAAGGCCCCCAAGCTTTTAGATATTACTACAACTACTATGCGCACTATTCCTACCGACATTAGTTTTCAAACACGTGACGGCATGGCGACCGTCGTCAAACCGTGGTTACGCTGGTCACCAGCAAGGGTCTCCAGTGACCTATGATGGCTGAGCATCTAAGTTACAACAACAAGCTCTAAGAGACAATGGTTAGAGACCTAGAGAGGCATTGCAGCGTGGTCGGCTGGGTCAGCACGTTTCGTGTCGGTGGCAAAGCCGTTCCGACGAACCTAAAGACTCACGAGATGGTAGAGGTTGCGGGGAAGCAGAAAGGGCTTAATACGAAGCTAGCCGCACCATCGGTTGAGATGGGGAAAGACCGAGGAAACCTAGCCACGTGTGCCCGCACCGCGCGACGGCGCTCTGAGGCAGACACCAATGCGACATCGCACCTCTAGCAGAAACCCAGGCCAATCTGACAAGAGCACTAGCTAGAGGGGATCAAGACGAGTCCAGAAACACAACCAATTGAGTTTTTACCTTCGGGTCATGGCTTACCCCCAAACCCCTAGTCGCGGCGGCAAGAAAAAACTAAAATTGGCCACAGACAGACCATGGCTGGGCCCGATGAGAATGGGGTGTGTAGCTAACTTCCCATGCTACTCACTGGCACGAGGAATTGGGCTAAGAAGCCATGAGCTAGTGATTATGAAGGAAGAGGGGAAGGGTGCATTGCCACTACCACGTTGCGGAGAGTGGCAACGGCTTAAGTGGCCCGGCCAAGACCTGACATGAGCACGACAGCGTAGGGACATGATCGCATGAGTGAGGGACAGGAGGCGTGTCGGTTAGTGCTCAGATGGAGCCATAAAGGTGTGCCTGTGCGCGGCCACATGCAAGCAGCAGTGCGGTGTCGTGACACGGTGGGCCACGCAATGGTGTCGAGACTAGGGCATGGTAGGTGGGTTGAGAGGCGGAGGGTGAGTGCTAGAGCGGTCAAGGTGAATCGGAGGGCAGGGAAAATGCCACGATGACCGAGCGACGGCAGCCGCAGCCTCGCCTCAGCCCTACGCGCGACACAGCAGCTCGGTGCCGCTTGGACAGCAAGAGAGCAGGCGAGGTGAGAGGCGCATTGTGGTGTCATCCCAGCTAACAGCACTAGCCTACAAGGAAAGGCCGTGACCAGCCCTAGGCCGAGCCCAATGCTAGTTGCGCACGCACGCGAGGTGACCATGCCCACAGGGCCAAACGAATGAAACAGTGACACGCATGCTTATTAAAGTGGGCCAAAAACTACTTACTAACTTGATGAAGGCTCAACCAACTCCATGAACCCATAGTCAATACTAACACCTAGCTGGCGAAGCAAACGTCATGTCCAGAGAGCGACCAGAGAGGGAGATAGAGAGGTGCCAACATGGGTTCATCACGCTGAGCGCTGGTTCATGAGCGGAGTGCCAACAGCATGGTCACAACGCGTTCTAAGGAAGTTTGGAAAATTTTTAAGAAAACACATGCCACTCAACACCACTACAACCTATACCATGCCCAAGTACCCACTTAGAGGCAACCAATTGTGCAAGAACATGAAGCTAGTGTTTAAACATTTTAGTTAGAATTTAAATGCCAAAATAGCATTGTCTACTATCCTTTTTGGACTCAGAAAAGGGCAAGGGTTCAGTTAGAACTAAACAATCATTATTCACTTTCCAAAAATGAGACTTTAACTACAATTTTAACTTCCTGCCGATTCAACAAAAAGTTCTATTTAAATTTTGGATTCGATTTTTGAGCTCCCAAAAACACTAGTTAAAAATATTCACTTTCCAAAATTAAAGTTGCATTCTCATCTTCACTATTTGCTCATCATATTTACATAAGCGCCATACACAAGCAATATTTTAGTTTTGTTTACAGAAATTGTTTTGCGTACCAAACCATTAAAGCTACTTATTTTATTATTTTTGTTAGGATTTTCATTTCACATGTGTTTTAAAATCTTAAAACTCGAAAACTTATTTTGCTAGATTCTCCAAGGCCTTTAACCTAGGTGCTAAGCAAGCTCGTAACACCCAAGGTGTTACATCCTATGCCGCCTCCATGATCCTCCCGTTGCCGTCAGGGCCGATGCCCAGGTCATGGATCCGATTGTGAAGATCTGGCCCAGCTCGAGAAGGGCCATGGAGCTCGGAAAGGTAACCATCTGGTTGGCCATGAATTCAGCGTGCACACCCCCTACCTAGCATGCCACTGTCGATGAAATCTGGTCGGCAGTCTACCAAGGGGTATGGCCATGGTAGTAGATGAATCGGTGGAGGTGCGCATGAGGGAACCGGATGGTGACACAGAATGCGAGAGACAACGATTAGATAGGTTCGGGCCATTGGCTTGATGTAAGACCCTACGTTGTGTGTCTTTGTGGATTGTATTGCGTATGATCAGATCAAAACGAGGGGGGTCTCTACCCGCCTTATATAGTCTGGGGTAGGGTTACAGATCGGTTGTTTCTATCTTGATTGGCTTACAAGATAGGAAGTTACAGATATCACGGTAATCTAGCATATCCGAGCAGATTTCCTAGATCGCCGAGGATCTTCACGTAGTCTTGCGAGGCATACTAACTTATGCTGTGCTTCACGCGGTGGCGTCTTGCACGCTGGGCCTCGACTGGTGGCGCGGCCCCTGTGTGGTCTCGTGGGCTGGGCCTCCCCTAGTGGCTTGGCCCATGTGCATCCCTGTGGGTATTGGGGGTTATACCCCCACAGAGGTTGTTGATGCTTATCTCCAACCTTGATGCCACTAGAGAGGGTTCTTTCACCACCATCATTCAGTAACTCTGTCTCAAAATGGAAATCATGCAGAAATAGTCCAAGGGTACTTTCAATAGTCTTTGGAACTTTACTCACATCTCAACAAGCAATCCTTACTCTAACATAGTCTTTGCTGAATCCAGTAGACTCATCAATCTCCATGACTTTGCCAACCAGTCCACCAACTTTAGCTATAGTTCTCACAGATCTCTGATCAGGAGGTATGTCTTTCACTCTAAACCATGCTTGTTGCAGCATCCCTTTTGCCCCCACACTAGGTGACCATTGCTCTACTTTCATTTAGGCATCAGCATTGCTCATCTCTAAAGATTTAAACTGATAAACTTCTTCTCTCCTATCTATCTAGCTTTCCATTTCCATGTGTCAGACCCATGGATATTCATAAAGACTTGCTCAATATGTTTTCCAGTGGCATGACCTTCTAAGATAGAAATAATTGCAATGCTATCCTTTTCCCTGGCCAATCTAGGATCAATATTCTCATCAATGAATAAAAAACTTTGATCTTCCACTTGGGTAGCACACAACTCAGGCCCATAATTCCATGGCAAACATCTCTTACAGTTATAGGTGACATGATTCCCTAAGCCACAAATCTCACACAACATATGTCTATAATCTTTGGATAAGTGATTGAACAACCCACAATAATCACAAGGAACTCTGTTCTAATTCTGATTTGCAATATGAGCTCTATTCAGATTAGATCCACCAGTATCCTGAGCAGTGGTTCTGAGATTACCTTGCATAGTCGTGTTGCTAGTAGCACCCTTCTGATTCAAGTTGCCCGAATCACTAGAGTGATCTTTTCCATTCTTCTTTCCAGCTTCTTTGTTCAAGACAATGTCAAGCTCATTATCTTCTCCACTATTTCGGCTAGACTCATTCTTCTCAGAAGCATCACCTAATTTCTCACCCATGGTCTTCTCTTGACGACCCTCCGCCTTCTGTGCCGCACAAAAAATTGCAAAAATGACACTCAAAAGATTGACTCCTTGATTATGTTGACACTCAGGTGGATGACAAGTGGGTCCATCTGTGTCTATGAATGTGGGTCCAGTGTCAAATCTTCAAACGACCGATGTTTTGAGTCCCATTTTTGCAAATCTCCCGATGTTCTCTCGCTGCCCCGGACGTTCGCCACCACGCTCGTGGCGCCCAGTATCGAAGCCACCTCTGTTCGGCCCGAAGTTCCCTCATTCCCCCACCACGATTCATGGTGATAATCATGATGGGAGCGGGTTCACTCCGCACCGTAGCAGCAAAGGATCTAGTTGAATCTCCTCTCCAAATGTGGCTGACCAATTTACGGATGTGTGGGAAAGGCGGCTGGGAGGAAACCCTAAACGGTGATGTCATGGGATCAAAATGAGGGGAGGTGGTTAGATCTAGGGGATGAGGTGGGGAAGAGGGTCTAGGATGCCTCGACTCGAGGTCATCATCCCCCTCCCACTCACCTTGCTCTAGATTATCGACACGTGCACCCAAATTGGGTCTCTGTATAGATGGCCAACAGGCTAGGCCGGCTCGGCCCGGCACGGGCCCATGAAAGCACGACCCAATAGGGGTCGAGCCGACACGGCACGTTGGGCCTCCCGGGCTATGCCTCTTAGGGCCATGGGCCTAGCCTTCAGCCTAGGCATGGCACTATGGGCCGTTTATCATGCTGTGCCAGCCCGCGAAGCATGACCAGAATTACGGGCCGTGCCAGCCCACGGCCCGTTACCCTTGCATTCACAGAATCGAACAGATCATAGTTTCACACATTCACAAAATTTCCAATACATTCACAGATCACAGTTTCATACATTCACAGAATCAAAGTTTCATACATTCACATATCACAGTTTCATACATTCATAGAATCAAAGTCCAAATGACCGATACATTCATAGATCATAGTTTCATACATTCACAGAATCAAAGTCCAAATGTCCAATACATTCTCAGTCCAACAAAGATATCAAACTCCAAAGCCAACAAATAATAGAAATAACCAAAATGAGCTGTTCAATGTAATGCTGCCTCATTAAAAACCTTTCTAGGTAAAACTCACCCTTGTGAGAAACCCTAGAAAGGAAAAAAGAGTGCAACCAACTCTTAATTAACCATTGTTCAAATGATAGACAAGTCTTTCATAGTCACACACACCCTTTCACAGTCATAGATCACACACACACTCTCAAGCCTCAAGAGCACTCACCCTTTCACTAAGTACTAGGAGCACCACCAGCAGGTTCATCTTCATCAAGGTACAAGTTCTGGAATGAGTTTTCCAGCTCTTGGTTGTCAACAACATGATGTTCTCTTTTTTCCCCTAACTCCTAGTCCTTTATGCAGGTCAGCATCTCCACAATCTCTGGTGACAAGCACCGCCACCGTTCCTCAATTATCCTACCTGTCAAACTGAAACAAGACTCTGAAGAGACAGTAGATACAGGAACTGATATGATATCTCTAGCCATTATAGACAGGATTGGAAATGTTAGCTTGTGGTCATGCCACCACAGAAGTAGGTCAAAATCATCCTCATAAGAAGTGACATTGTCACTGTCTAAGTAAGCTAAGAGCTCACAAACAACAGAAGTATCTGAAGATGAAGTGGCTGGGAGAGGGGAAGGACCAACAACACCTGATCCACGGCCAAAGATTCTTCTCCATGCCTGCTTTTTCTTACCTGTATGATGTGATGGTTGTGCAACCCTTTGAGACCTAGCTGCACCAAACTTGCTCTCATATTTGTTAAACAGTTTATACAATTTAGTTTTGACATCAGCATAGTATGAACTATACTCAGAACCAGTGTGTTCACCAAGTAATTGCAGCACATTAAAGAAACCTCTCATCTTAGCTCTAGGATCAAGAATGAATGCATATGAATATAACAGAGGTATGTCCTGCCAACATTTAAGGAACTTAAGCTTCATCGGATATACAATAGCTCTCAGATTTTGATCTTTTTCACATGCATGCAAATGAGAAGCAATCTCTAGGATATGGTGCAGAACAAGTGGACTTGTAGGATAATAAATACCACACAGAACAATAGTGGAGTCATGGAAGAGTTCCAAGAACTCTAATAACTTCTCAGCAAAATACCAATGATTTGTAGTCAACAATTGTGAACCATAATGGGAATGTGAACCATAATGGGAATTAATGAACATAGAAAAGATATTCTTGTATGGAACCAAGTGTTTAAGCATTAGGTAAGTAGAATTCCATCTAACATCCATATCCAAGCCAAACTTTCTAGGTCTAACACCCTTAGCATTACAATATTCCTTGAACAATGCAATTCTTTGATTAGAGGAATTCAAGAAGTTAATTGCAGTTTTAAAATCTTCTGTGTAAGGTTTCAACCACTTTAATCCAGATTTTACAATGAGATTAATGATATGACAAGCACAATATTGATGTACAAGACTGTACTTACGGTTACTAGGATCCAAAGGATCAGGACCCAAGTAACAAGCAAATAGAGGTGTCAAAGTGTTCATAGCCTTAGTATTAGAAGAAGCATTGTCTAGAGTGACAGAGAAAATCTTGTCAATCAGACAATACTCCTCAACCACTGCAGCAATTCTTTAAGCAATGTTTTCACCCGAATGTTTAACCTCAATCAGCCTAAGACCAATAACCCTTTTCTGTAACTCCCAATCAGCATTCACATAGTGAGCAACAACACTAATATAGTCCTCCTTAGCATTACCAGATCAAATGTCTGAAGTCAAAGCAACAGAAGAAGCAGCAGGCAACACAAAATTCTTAAGCTTATCACGGCATTCAATAAACAGCTTACCAAGATCTCTAGTGGTGGTCTGTCTAGAAACCTTGGCAAACCTAGGGTTATGAGCAAGAACAATGTAATCCTCCCATGCCTGTGTCTCACCTATACCTAATGGAAGGTCAAGCCTAGCAGTCAACCAACACAACTCAGATCGAGCAACAGTAGGATTATAGTCCCAGTTATGCACATATCCATCAGGATTGAAAGAAAGCCTAGACTGAACTCTAGCAGCGTGATTAGCCGTTTTCCTACAAGATTTCTGGTGCCTAATCAAATGGCCAGTGCCAGCAGAAGATCTAGCAGACAATTTACTCTTACACATTTTACAGATAGCAGCAGTTTGAACCTTTTGACCATTCATAGTCTCATAGATCTCATCAAAATCAACCCAGACACCAGATTTACGCTTACCAAGGCATGAGGTACCATCTGTGCCGTTGGAGCCGACCGACGTCCCTGTCACCGTCGCCGACGGTGCCGGCTCCGTCCCTCCACCACCATCGCCACCGTCCAAATTGATCAGAGCAGAGCCGCTACCGACATCGATACCCAACAACATAGCAGCAGCATCATGGATGTCATCGTCATCCTCGGGGACTAGCCCTGCCACGATCAGGTCATCGTTGCCGGTGAGTGGATAGACGACATCATCGTCATCCGCCATGGCGACCTTGACCGCGGACGGCTGATCTCCAGCACCGTTCCTCAACGGTGCGCGCGGCCGCTGTGCCCGGTCTCTGCCACAGGAAGAGGACGACGAGGCATCGACAACCGACCTGAACGAAGGAGAAAAACAGAGAGTCAAAGAGATAGAGGTACAGATCCAGAGTTGGTCGTTCAGTGGAAGAGACACAAAAGTGGAGAAGACAGATCTAGGGTTAGGGTTAGGGTTAGGGTTAGGGTTAGTGGAGTACCTGCACAACCAGAGTCCGGTGCCAGAGATGACGAGGGCCACCTAGAGGAGAGACACCGATTACAAACGACGGTGAACGGCGGAGGAGGGACGGACGGGAACATGGTCACGAACTCACATAGTTCACTGAGAGCGAGAGAGGAGAGGGAGAAGGGAGGAGAGTGGAGACAGGGTCAAATAGGTGGATCGAGGTCACCAGAGTCAGGGACGACGGACGAGACTAGTAGATCACGAGAGAGAGCTCAGATTCGCCAGATAGTGGATGAGACCGATGTGGGCGAGAGAGAGAGAGCAGAGATTGAGCCGCGGCGAGCCGACGAGCGAGTGGAGATTAGGGTTAGGGTTGGGAGCGAACTGCGGAGCCGACCGTCGACGAGGCGACTGGGCGAGCGGGGATCGGCTGTGCTGCGACGAGCGAGTGGGGATTAGAGTTAGGGTTGAGAGCGGAGAGTGGAGCGGAGCGGGCGAGGCGAGGCGACTGGACTGCAGAGCGGGCGAGGCGACTGGGCGACCAGGGACTCCCCGCTTATATCTGCGGGGCGCGGGGAGGCGGCAGGCCGGGCCGCTAGCGGGCCTCCTGTTCTGTAGCAGGCCGTGCCGTGCCGGCCCACGTGCCTGGGGTAAGGCCCAGGCACGGCCTGCTCCTCCGGGCCGTGCGCGCCCAGGCCCGCTAGCCGCCGGGCCAGGCCGTGCTTGGGCCGGACCAAAAAAACGGGCCTTGGGCCGGGCCGATGGGCTCGGGCTGCATGGCCAACTATGGGTCTCTGTCCTAGGATGCTAGCGGTAAACCTCACCTTTGGTGGCGCTCTGAACCATCGCTCTCGATTGGGTGACTTCTGCTGGGGTCCCGCTTCAGATTGTCGTCTCCTGTGTCACACTCCCTTCCCACCCCTTATGCCCGCCATTGTTGGACCAGCAAAGCTTGATGGGGATAGCTTTGATTTTGACCTTCGACCTCTCAATGGCATCAAAAGGGAACGAATCTTGCTTGAACTGCTTCGATGATTTGTCCAGTGGCAACGAAAAACCCTTCTTCCCGGAGAGCCTCAAGCTCTCCGCCAAGGTGGGGAACTCCGATGCCATAGCACGACTAGGTGAACGAAACGCGGTGTCCCGCCTCTTCCGGACTTCATCCGCGCCGCTCAGATGATCCCTCCGATGACCTGATGACCCCGGCGAGTGAAACTCCTGCGCCACGCGAGGTGACTCCCCACTTGACGCAAACCCAGGGGAGACCTCCATTGAGATATCGCAAACCAGAGAGCACGAGGCCCCCAACTCGCGGATAGATCGATAGAGCATCAAAAACTGGACACGATCCCCTACTTTTAATTGTTTATGAGGCAGGGAGTCGGCGGTGGCGATCGCCGGAGAGTGGAGCACTCAACAGGGCGTCGGCCCACCTCTCTCCCAATGTCGCTCACCGGCAGCCTTCTATGTTGATTGATTGAATGAAAGTGATAAAGACTGTTCGGTGTCCACCTACCTCATCTGTAACAGTTGCGGTGTCAATATGACTTTTGCTTCATTATTAATACAACAGATTACTGATATATGATATTCCAAGTTAAATACACACAATACAAACTCTGGTCGTGTAGACATAAGAAATTGTCCATATAAAACTTGGGCTTATAGGCTTGCCACGGGCATGATGTAAAAGGTGGCTCGAGATGTGTAGCAGAGCTTTTTTGTGTCCTTAAGTCTAAAATCGATTGTGGTAACCACGACTGATCTGCCCTTCCTCAGTATCTGCGCTTCAACATCCACTTCAGCCTGCATGAAGATAAATAATGGGCATTAGGATTGAATACATGCTTGAAATCAGACATGATAAAATATTTGACAGTGAGATGGAAGAACTCCAAATGTCTTTATATCCCATTATTACTATTTTTCACTAGTTTGTGTTTCAATTAGAAGTACTATGTTAGAGATTTAGCAACGGCAGAGAGTCGTAGAGACATGATTCCTCAGACGTAGATGTTTAATGCTTCAAAAGAAAATATGCCATGCCCAAATTCAGTGACGAACATAGCGATATTTTAGAACAAAGAAGAGAGTGAAGGAAATAAATTATGGCACAAGTGAAGAAATAAATTATATGGCGCCCTTCCGAAGTTCACTGAATTGGCAAAAAATGACAGAAGTACGCAGCAACAATGTCATTGGGATTCGTTAGTGACAAGGTTGTCCCCAGGGTCAGCAGATGAGAATGAGATAGCTTAGCATTTTGATTTCATTTTGCACCTACTATCATGTAAATGGACTCAAAACTGAAATTGATTGATTATGTGAGTTAAATGTAAGCTACTGATGTCACACTGACATGGGGCATCATAGCAAGTATCACATGGAATTATAAAACTGGTATCTGTTAGATTTATTCTAAATCAAAAGCATAATTTAGAGCTATATGACATGCCACCCTTCAGGGCCCACTTTATCACAATCCAATTTCCCAACAAGGACACAACATTACGACATACATTACTAGTGAATGACTGAAAAATTACCAGTGATAATCTCAAGCTTCTAATCTTTTTTTCTCAGATTAGATATAAATCACAGAGAAGCTAAAAGTGTTTATAGTTTGTGAAAGTTCAAATCAAAATTATTAAACCCTTGGACCTTTTGAGGATTAAAACCGTCTTATATGATCATTATATAGGACAAAATCCATATTAGAACCTCTGTTCCAAAAAATATGACAACAGTAGAATAGATGCAATAAAACTACAATAACTTTTCTCTCTGATATCATTTGTAGATATTAAATTTTCAAACTGGCAATATGCTCTTTTATAAGCACTTGAATACCATTTTGATTTATGCTCGTCACATCGATCGTATTCTACCATTTGTGGCCTCCAGAATGTCATGCATTCAGCATCTAATGCTTTGCAGTATAGGATTTTTAAGCTCCCATACTCTCTCTTTTTAAGTGCGCATGTATGAAACCTTCCACGGTTATGTACATTATTATATCTCACTTGTATGACATGCTTGTATTGAACTATTGAGTCTGGACTGGACCCCTAACCTTTCTTCAAAGTTGAGACAAATGGACCAAGACTTTGCAAGACCTAGTAGCATCGCATAAACAATCACCAGGTTTAACACTATTTAAATATATTTGCTACCAGTAAACCAGATATTGGCATGCCTGATATATTTCACATTTATCATTCTACAACGTTGACCTCAAACATTGGCTAGAGGTTCTACTATATCCCACTCAATCAAATTCATCCCCTTTCTCGCAAAAGTTGCAATGCTTGTTCAGATACTCTCATTTACAAACAGTTATTTACATCTAAAACTTGGGTTGCAGTCTGAACTCTGAGTCAGAGTTGTAGGTTGTAACCGGTTCTGGTTGCTTTTATTTTTGCCTCTGCTACAAACTGTTGTATTCCCGTTGGCTCAATGGAAATGGGGATGCCTCGTGATGAAAAAAAAATTACATCTAAAACTTCACAAAATCTGTTTCCTGTAGCTACATTAATAATAACCAATTAAAAAGCAGTAGCCAGACACCCCCAAATCCCCCAAATTATCCTGACGTTTTAAATGGCTGCACAAAGTTGCCCCAAGAGTACATAACAGTGTGAAATTCGAGTATATTCCAATCAAATTGGATGCTGGATGGAGGCCAAGATTATTGGAAAAGCAATACTGTATGCATCTGGTGCAGAGAATTTAATTAGAAGATCACATCGCATCGCGCTGCAGCGAGGTACGCGGTGCTAAGCTCGCCGAGGAACATCTCCCGATCCCCGGAGGCTGCCCGCGCGCACGCCATCCCGACGGCCTCGGCCTCGGCCGCCACCGCGCCCCCGTGGAGCGTGTTGTACGGGTTCTACAGGGAAAAGTCCATGCAAGGGAACTAAGTAGGTAAGCAGCAGAGAGAGAGAGAGAGAGAGAGAGAGAGAGAGAGAGAGAGAGAGAGAGAGATATCTCAAAGGGAGTAGGTGCTCACGGTCACGGCGTGTGAGACGGTGATGGTGCAGGAGACCCGCGGGCTCGGGGAGGCGGTGACGGCAACCGAGGAGAGGATGGCGCGGACGAGCGCAGAGTAGGCGTCGGGCTGCTCGGCCGAGGCCGGGAGGCGCGCGTCAGCGCCTAGGGCTTGGAAGAATGCCAGCATCACCGCCCGGGAGTCCGCCGGCGACAGCTATGCCCCGGTTTCCCGTCCGACCCCGACATCTCCTCCTCCGCCTGCGTCGTTTGCTTTGCTGCTCTGGAAGTCCGGCGCCGTGAGGGTGGTGCGAGTTCGGGATGGGGCTGGGGCGGGGAGGCATGTACCGGCCGGAGTAATGCGTGACACTGACAGCCACTGTAGGTTGTTGGCCGTGCCGTGCTCCCTGAAAAAATCGTGTGGGGGAAGAGGGCCGAGCGCTGCGCGTGCACGCGAGGCAATCACGGCTAGAGTTCGTCGTCGGAAGAAGAAGGAAGGCCAACTGGGTGAAGCAGGCTAAGGATGGGCAAGGCCCATTTCACCTTTTTTTTTCTTTTTAATTAAAATTTCTATTTAAGTTAATTCCTGAAATTCAAGTGAATTTGAATCCGGCATAAATTTGGATGGAGAATTAAAAGTTTCAGTAAAAGTAATAGAGGGACTTAGGAATCTTATATACTAAGTTTTCATAATTTTCATAGAAATGTCCCCAAGCCAGTTTCTTTTATTTGAGAGGTATTGATACTAATTTGAATTTTTGGTCTGATAGATATTATCCCCTTCCCCTCTTGAATCTTGAATTCCTGATACCTACTCGTATCCCAAGCACTACTCGAGACACAAAGTCCACCCTGATCACCTCAGATGCCAGAAGATGTTTGACGAGTGGTACAACCTCATTTCTTGCAGAATCATATTCGGTGATTCTCAACCACATGTTCTTCTGCTAGGAATAATTTTAGGGGGCTGAACAACACATATCTCCGATTGGTGCTCGATCTTAAGTCTCAGCCCCCCTACGCTATAGAACTTTGCCTAAAAATTCATGAGGCTCCACAGGGGTTCCACTGTTGCGGTCTGGGGGGCGAAGGAGGTCGAGCTTCTCAACTAATGCAAGAAAATTGCCTCAAAGCACATAGAATTTTGTGGCGATCGATTCGATCCATCCTACACAGCGAGTGCTGTATATGGCGAGCGAAACCATTGGGGAAAAAAAACTGAAATGGAGCTGTATTGTATATCAGGGCGTTGACTGTTGAGGATCGGCAAACTCACGTTGAGTCGCGCGGCGGCGAGGTACGCGGTGCTGAGCTCGCCGAGGAACATCTCCTTGTCCCCAGCAGCAGAGCGCGCGCACGCCATCCCGACTGCCTCAGCCACGGCCGCCACCGCGCCGCCGTGGAGCGTGTTGTACTGGTTCTGCACTCACCGCGCCGGCCGGAGGTAAATAGGAGAAAGGGGAGAGATGCAGATCGAGAGTGGTTCTGTCCTATCCAACGGGGAGGCTAATTAAGAAGCAGGCGCTCACCGTGACGGCGGGGGAGATGGTGATGGTGCAGGAGACGCGCGAGGAGGTGACGGCGGCGGAGGAGACGATGGCGCGGACGAGCGAGGAGTAGGCGTCGGGCGGCTCGGCCGAGGCTGGGAGGGGCACGTCCACGCCCAGGCCTTGGAAGAAGCCCAGCGTCCGCTCTCGGGACTCTGCCGGCGAAAGCCGCTGCGGATTCACCGGCGGCGGCATCTCTTTCGCAAATTACAGGCCCCTTCACGTTTGCTTCTGCTCTTCTCCGGCACAGGTGGTAGCAGCAGCTGGTGCGGATGTGGCTGCGGTAGCGCACCGCGCACCTCCGGCTCGGGGTGGGGTTGGGGTTGGGGGTGGGGTCAGATGTTGCGCAGGCAGCCACGCACGCATTGTTCGATGAATGTTGCCTCAAAAGTCCAAAAACCAGGTTTCAATTTATTCTCTCTCACAAAACACTAACCGAAATCATCCAAAATCTACGATGCAACCTAACAGCCGAACACGCCGAATCTGCTATCCAAAATCTACTATGCAACCTAACAGCCAAACACGCTGAATCTACTGTCCAAAATCTACTTATAATAATAATCAGGATTACTCTTTTGCAGTCTATAAAATCTTGCTTTTCTGTCGGTTATCAGCCTCCCCACGCACAGTGCTCGCGTGCCTGCGCCCGACCGCACCGGAGATGAAGAAGAAGATGGCGATGACGTTAGGGTTCCAACAGGCAGCGGCGGCGCCCCTTTCTCTACGACTCTCCCTCTCTTCTTCCCCAATATCGGCGGGCTTAGAAGAGAAAGGCTCGTGGAAGGCAAGCCGGCCAGGTAGCGAGGATAGCAGGAGGGCGGCTTATGGTCCTAGAGGCGGCGGAGGCGGCCGGGCCAGGTTAGGGCGAGGGCATCCATGGCCAGAGCTTGCTGCGGAAGAAGGAGGGGGGAGGGGAAGAAGGCTGCCTCCATGGGCGCGCTAGGGTTTGGCCGGCGAAACCCTAGCATGCCCGCGGCGGGGCGGTGGGCGGCGGCGAGGGCGAGGACGAGGAGGAGGGCGGAGGAAGAAGAGGGATGGGAGAAGGTTGAAGATGACTCCTGAGCCGTAGGATTAGGATCCAAAGGATGTCATCGTCGCCTGATGGAAAAGCAAAACTGTAGTCACATATAGCGGAGACACACCCTATAATGATCCTATTCACTATAAAAAAAGAGAACCCCACCAAACGCTTCAAAAAAATTTATCGCTGCTTTAGAACTTTAAACTAGCACAACGGGGATCGAGAATCAAAAATTCTTGTGGTACAATAATTATAATCAAATCGCTTATAAGCGATCTCAAACACAACCAAAGAGCATCTCGAGCATCACCTTGGTACATCTCCTCTAATAAACTGATAACAAGGTGTCCCAATATCTTTTTTGGATTATTAGAAAGATACCACATTAGATCATCAATAACCTCTTCTAATACATGAAATCTACAAGTTAGACCGTAACTTATTTTTTTTCTCTTTTTTGTGTTTCCTTTTCTCTCCATGGCAATATCAGATTCACATTTGCCTCGACCTCTACCATGCCCAGCGGTAGCCCCGGCCGGCCACCGCTGCGCCTAGCTCCGGCACCGAGCATTGATGTGCCTAGACCCGGCCTCAACTGTGACACCCTCGGTGTTACGTTCTAAACAAACTACTAAATTATGTCATGAGCATCATGTTTATGTAATAATGCATATGATAGAAGGTGTTGATAAATTTCTTGTAGCTTAAAATAACCAATAAAAATGTTAAATGAATGTTGATTCGATAGCTCATGTATATCAAGTAGGGTTGAAAATCAATTTTTAGTAAGCAAAAATACTATAGAACATGTTTGTGATAATTAAATAAAGTTTAAAGTACAAACTTTGTAGATGACAATGCAACTCTTGCTATAGAAAAATAATATGACTAGCTAGTATTTCCAATGGCTTGGAAATGGAACTTGAAGTCAAATTCAGCTCAAGACTTGGAAGAAATTTTAAGTTTGAATACAGTGTGACAATGCCATGTTCATGAATTAATTCTAGAAAATCTAGTTAAAGATCAATGCTGTGTTTTTGCTCCTTATGGTAGACTGATGTACCATCGTTAGCATGGTCGAGGTGTTTAGCTTCAACTGTGTTAGGTTAGTGTTTAGATGCGCTTTAAAATTCGTGCACGGCCTCACCTCGGGTTGGCTGGTCCGATGTGCGCGGTCACCATGTTCGGGAGTATGGCATCGCACGGGGGTGTATTGTGGCAGAACCTCCTAAATTATAGGGCCTACATGCACCTGTCACTGTCCAATGACCTCTGACGACTATGCATATGTCCCGGTAACTTAAGAAGACTGTCGGGTGTCCTCGGAGAACTCCGAATCATCCACAATTTTTGAGTAGAATCCCATTACAGAGTTATTGCAGTATTACAACAGTTTATTCATTAATATACATCAGAGTGAAATAGCGGAAGTCTTACAATAACTTAGTTTACAAAACAGTTGTTTCAAACCTTACAAACTAAGTATGATCATTATTACAAACCATAGTAGTGGAGTGACATTAGTAACATAAACATAACACACAAGAAAGTGCCCTACCCAAGGACCACACATTTACTTATCATCATCGATTTGAATAACAGTCATGCAGCACGGTCCCAGGCAGACCTGCGCATGAGGCTCACCTACAACAAGGGTCAACGAACCCTGAGTACAAAAGTACTCAACAAGACTTAACCGAAATAAAAACTGATAAGACTCAGGAATGCAGGCTCAGGGATTCAAGGTATGGCTTTAGCAATAATCAATATTATTTTGCGTAAAAGCTTTCTAACAAGATTCTTTCATTCAACATTTAAATCTTTCTCAAAATCGTATATGAATCTGCCACGATCCGTAATGAGATCATGAACTTCATATCAAACTCTTTCTCAATTCCAGCTCAAGTTTCATTTGTTAACTACGATGATGAATAGTGAGTTGAGTCTCCATAACCGAGGAGCAACGACGATTCAAACCGATTATAACCCAGCTGGGGATTCCCAACCACACGACATATGCAGGTTCCCGACCTACATATATCAACCTACCCTTAGATCCTCTAAAACAAGAATGGGTCCGCGCCACCCGAGAATACAGTACTCCACCAATCCAGCCCATTGCCACGTGGGTACACGCTACTCTAGCCATCTCTTCACTCCTAGTGCGCGAGTAGCCATTCTCGTAATAGAATAGCCAAGTTAAGGCTTACTGGAGTATGTGATCAGTACTACAAAGTCTCACCTCATGCAATTCAACAACAGACGTGTCTTAATCGACACAGGCGGAAAGAACCTGCTCACAAGACCTCCATGTCTTGTGGCTCCCATACATCGAGTCCGCTCGGTCTAGATTTATTAGTCCACATGCTCATATCTCATGATCACATAAATAACCAGTTGTATCCAAGAAACCATTTATATCTCACAGGTGACCGGTGATCACCCGACTTTTATCGTTCTAAGCATGGCTAAGCATAAATAAGCATTCTCGGGTTAAAATGGGTAACAAGGTTGATATTGAGAAACAATGTTGGTAATGCACCAATTAGGTTTTCACTCAACTCCTAATCACTTAATGCAGTATTGAAAAGCAAAAGCAATATAAATTTGTAAAACACAAGGTAGGTTTAAATACATCTAGGGCTTGCCTTGGTTGTTGGAAAAGTCAGGTTTAGGAGATGTCCCACAGATATCAAACCGGACCTCAACAGACGGATTAACTTCCTCCACAACTTGATTCACTACCATGTTCTTGCTTTTATTCACTACACATAGTAACAATGCCATGTTTAATATGATGCGAGATATAAAACATGATGCTTGACGATGGATGCAACAGTTAAAAACTTGAATACAACTTTCCTTCGCGGTACAGTTGCAAACCAACAACTAACTAAACATTTTCATAAATTCAAACATTTACTTTAAGTATCAAGAATTATTTTATACTAATGACCCAAGGTCATCACTCAATCCAAAAATCAAACAAAACCTAAGTCATTAAGGTTTACTATTTACTTTTATAAATTAAATATTTAATTCAAAATTATGAAATAAGTCAACTTCTTCCAATTGTGCTCAAAATTTTTGTGAAGACTCATCATATGATAACTAAGTGGCAAAACAATTTTCATAATTTTTGGATAATTATATAAGCCTAGAAAAATCATGGAAACCCATTTATTAATTAATTTGAGCAATTTTTATCACATTCAAAATATACTGAAAAATAACATTTAATATTTTTTCTAAATAGTTTACATCTCAAAGAGGTTACACAAAAAATTTCATAATTTTTGGAGCTCTAATTAATTCTATACAAAAATAACAAATCACAACACTATTCATTCAATTGTGCAAAATAGAAAAATTCATTTTTCAAATAAAGAGTCACTGACAGGGTGACCCCACCCATCAGTCCTCGCTGACCACGGCGTGAGCTCTCTGACCGGTGATTTCTCGCCGACGGTGAGGTCTCCGGCCACGACAAAGGTACCATCATGTTCCCCATCTCACGGCGGTTCGGTGAGGGGTATTGGCTAATCCAATTACGGCTTGGTCTGAGCTTGACGCCGGCCATGGCGGCCACGATGGCGCGACTGCGGCACGCCAGCGAAGGGAGGCCGGTAGAGGTTAAACACAAGGCTTGGGAAGACTCAGGAGCTCACCGCAAACACGCTAAACGCTGAAAGATGGACCGGAGGAGCAACGGAGAAGCAGGTTGGCGATCACAGCCAACACGGCGGAGCAAGCTACGTCGATGGCGGTGTTCCGGCGTCTGTAGTGGAGGAACTGATCAATTAAAGGTCGCCGTTAGTGAGGTGTCGACCACCAGCACTGTTCACCATATTTACCGAATTGCCACTCATCTAATATCCCAAATTACTCCCAAATTTATATGGTAACTCAAAAATCTCCAAAAATAAAAGTTGTTCCAAATTCAAAGTTCTACAACTTTGCTTTAATAACTATACCCAAATTATGTTTACATTTTGAAATGCAAGTTTAAAATCAAAAGGGGACACTTTAAGAACATATCGCCTTTTCAAATTACTTCAAATTTTATATAGCAACTTTAAAAACTCTAAAACCCAACTTTGTACACCTTGACAATCTCTACACTTTTCCTTTTAGGCTCAACCCCAAAATGTGCTTACATTTTGAATTATGTTTTCAGGGTAGAATTTAAATACTGAAAATTAGGGTTTTTAGAAATTCCAAATCAATACAAAGATTTTGAACTTGATTCAAACCATACAAGTCAACACATATAACATAAAAGTAAACTTGTTTTAGTGGATGCATATCAAAATTTTCACTAACACAAAAATGATGTGCAATGCATATGATGACATGGCATGTTTTAGGGTTTAAAACACCAGAGGTGTTACAATCCTTCCCCCTAAAAGAAATCTCATCCCGAGATTTAAAGTCCGAGGGTAAGTAATGGAAAAGGAAATGTGTCAAGCAAAAACATTCCAAACTTAACCATAAAATAGCTCAGGTCCTTTTACAAAACATGGTTTGTAACAACAGAGCACAACTAACATTATTCTATATTGACGCAAGAAACTCTGGAAACTTTTCTAGCAAGTAATCTTCGGATTCCCATGTAGCTTCTTCTTCGGAATGTTGATTCCATTGTATCTTATAGAATTTGATTGTCCTCCTTCTAGTGACACGGTCTTTCTGATCCAGAACTCGGATAGAATATTCAGAATAGGTCAAATCAGGTTCAAGTTCAACTCTGTTAACCTCAACATTCTGATCAGGCACTCGAAGACATTTCTTTAATTGAGAAACATGGAACACATCGTGTACAGCTGAGAGATACTCTGGTAACTTCAAGCGATATGCCACCTTTCTATGCCTCTCCAAAATTTGAAATGGTCCAATATAACGAGGTGCCAACTTGCCTTTTACACCGAAACGGGTAACTCCCTTTATTGGTGACACCTTCAGATATACAAAATCTCCCTTGTTAAACACCAATGGTCTATGTCGTTTATCTGCATAACTCTTTTGTCGGGACTGAGCTATCTTCAAATTACTTTGTATCTGCCTAACCTTCTCTTCTATTTCTTTCACAAGGTCAACTTCGAAGAACCATCTTTCCTCGGGTTCAGACCAATTTAGTGATGTTCTGCATCTACGACCATAAAGTGCTTCAAACAGAGCCATCTTAATGCTCTCTTGATAACTATTGTTGTATGAGAACTCAGCCAAAGGCAAACATTCATCCCACTTATTGGAATAGTTAAGGACACAACACCTTAACATATCTTCAAGTACTTGATTCACCCTTTTAGTCTGACCATCAGTCTGTGGATGATAAGCTGTACTAAACAGAAGTTTGGTACCCAACAAAGCATGCAATTGTTTCCAAAAGTTGGAGACAAACTGTGTACCTCTATCCGACATAATGATCTTTGGTACCCCAAGTAAGTTCACAATTCGTGCTAAATACATCTTGGCATATTGGATAGTGGGATATATACTCTTGACTAGAAGAAAATGTGCTGACTTAGTTAGTCGATCTACAATAACCTATATTGAGTCAAAACCTTTAGATGTCTTGGGTAGACCGACGATAAAGTCCATACTAATATCCTCCCACTTCCAAGCTAGAATAGGCAATGGCTGTAACTCTCCAGCAGATCTCAAATGTATAGCTTTTACTTTTTTCACAAGTATCACACTTGGCTATATATCGCGCAATCTCTATCTTCATTTTGGTCCACCAAAATCTCTGTTTCAAGTCGTGGTACATTTTATTACTTCCTGGATGAATAGAGAACCTGGTGGTATGTGCCTCTTCAAGAATGGACTGTCGCAACTCAGGAACCTTTGGTACCACTAAACGATTCTTGAACCATAGCACACCTGCATCATCTATTCTGAAGCATTCTGCATTTCCCTTCCTGACTCTTTCTTTGATATGGGCTATACCCTTGTTTTCTTTTTGAGCGGCAATTATCTAGTCTCGAATAGTTGATTCAATAGTTATATTGATCAAACTACCTTGTTGAGTTACCTCTATATTCAACTTTTCCATCTCTTGACATAAAGTCATATCCATTGTTTTTATTGTCAGGCAATTGCAATGACTCTTACGACTGAGTGCATCTGCAATCACATTTGCCTTACCAGGATGGTAATGCACCTCTAAGTCATAATCTTTAATCAATTCTAACCATCTTCTTTGCCGCATATTTAATTCTGATTGAGTAAAGATATACTTTAAATTCTTGTGATATGTATAAATATGACAAGTATTACCAAGCAGGTAATGCCACCAGATCTTCAAAGCATGGGCAACTGCTGCTAACTCCAGATCATGAGTTGGATAATGTTCTTCATGTTGCTTAAGTTGTCTGGAAGCATAGACAATGACTCGGCCTTCTTGCATCAATACACATCTAATACCAATACCCGAAGCATCACAATAAACATCAAACGGTTTCTCGATATCTGGCTGTGCTAACACTGGGGCAGTGGTTAATAACCTCTTCAAAGTCTGGAAAGTTTCTTCACAATCAGGTGACCAGACAAACTTGGCTTGATTCTTCAATAATCCCGTGATGGACTTGGATATTCTAGAGAAATCTGGAATAAAACGACGGTAATAACCTGCCATTCCTAGAAAACTCCGAACCAGATGAACAGTGGTTGGTGGTTTCTAATCTAGTACATCCTTAACTTTGTTTAGATCTACTGCAACTCCATCAGCTGACAAGACATGTCCTAAAAACTATACTTCCTTTAGCCAAAAGTCACACTTACTGAACTTGGCATATAACTGATGTTCTCTTAGGCGGGTCAGAATAATTCTGAGATGTTCCGCATGTTCTTTCTTGTTTTTGGAATATACTAAGATATCATCAATAAACACCACTACAAACTTGTCTAGCTCAGGTATGAATACTGAATTCATCAGATACATGAAATGAGCTGGGGCATTCGTCAAACCAAAAGACATTACCAGGTATTCATATAATCCATATCTAGTGGTAAATGTCGTTTTAGGAATATCTTCAGGCTTAATTTTGATTTGATGGTAACCTGACCTCAAATCAATCTTGGAGAAAACTTTGGCTCCAGCCAGTTGATCAAAAAGTAAATCTATCCGAGGTAAGGGATATTTATTCTTAATGGTCACTTCATTCAATGGACGATAATCAACACATAATCTCAGGGTCTCATCTTTCTTTTTCACAAAAATTATAGGACATCCCCAAGGTGATGAACTAGGTTGGATAAACCCTTTATCAATCAACTCTTGCAACTGAGTCTTCAACTCGGCTAACTCCTTGGGAGGCATCCTATAAGCTCTCCGAGAGATCGGAGCTGTTCCAGGTTTTAGATCTATGTTAAACTGAACATCCCTATCAGGTGGTAGACCGGGTAAATCGTCAAGAAAAACATCTAGAAATTCACCAACTACAGGGATATCTCTAATCTCCTTGACGGAAATCGCACAAACTTTTTCCACTGATCTCTTTAAGGTTGGAAGTTGGATAAGAAGCTGAGAATTACTATCTGGCAAACTCAACCTTATTGTCCTATTCAAAGTATCTATAACAGCTTTATGCTGATACATCCAATTCATTCTCAAGATCACATCTATATCCTGATCTTTTAGAATAATCATGGTGGTGGGAAAAATGTGCCCACCTAGGTTTATGGGTACCTAGTATACCATTTCTTTAGTACACAGACGTCCCCCGGACGACTGTATATAGAAATTTTCCTTTGTTGCTCTAATTGGAATTTCATGCTTTATGACAAAGGTTCTATTGATGAATGTATGAGATGCACCAGAATCAAAAAGCATAACTGTAGGATGATCGGCGACAGGAAACATACCCAGCATCATGGGTTCCCCTTCCAGAATCTCCCCCACTTGAGTATAGAAAACCCGCCCCGTCTTCTTCTCATCTTTGCCCTTCTGAGCATTTTGGTTGTTGTTCTTGTTCTGAGCTTGACTCTGTTGTTGATTTCCAGGAGCCTTCTAAAAATTTGGATTATACTGCTTAGGATATGGTCATTCCCTAGAGAAATGACTAGACTTCCTACAATTGAAACATGGGTAATTATGGCCTTGGGGTGTTGGAGCACGAACACCAGGAACACTTGACTATTGGGAGTTTGGATAAGTCACGGTAGGACGGACATTTGGTTGTTGACCGGCTTGGAACAGTGGCAGACAATAAGGAGGACGATAGTGATTTACTGGATGATAGATTATCTTATACCTCTTTTGATTGCCACTGAAAGATCCAGATGGCACACTCTTTTTCTTTTTAATCTCCTTATGCTACCGATATTTCTCCTCGGATGCAATAGCAATGTTGACTGTCTCATGATATGTGACATTGGTGCAGGTAGTCATCATGGTCTGAAGTTTGGTATTTAGGCCACGCATGAACCACTTCTTTTTCTTAGCATCTGTGTTAACATGCTCAGGTGCGTACCGTGAAAGGTGATTGAACTTGCCCACATACTGCATGACTGTTTGATCACCTTGCTTCAAAACAAGAAACTCATCAAGCTTCATGGCCATAACTCCTTCCGGAATATAATGGGCACGAAAAGTAGTACGGAACTCGGCCCAAGTTAACTGAATACCTACTGGTTGCATAGCCACAAGGTTTGCCGACCAAGCACCTGCTGCACCTCTAAGCTGTTGGGCAGCAAAAACAGGCTTCTGGAACTCAGTGCATGGAATAAGGTCAAACTTCTGCTCCATGGTACGAAGCCAATCATTAGCTTCAAGTGGTTCGTCAGCCTTGGTAAATACTGGTGGTCGTGTATCTGTGAAGTCAACATATGTAGCTTCTTGCCTATGATGATTACGACCATGGTTCCCTTGCATCATATTCTAATTGCTTTGAGCTAACTCCCGAAGCAACCGCGCATTATCTATAGTCACATTGACTAGTGCTGCGATATCATCAGCCAAATTTGGTGGAACAGGTATTGGATCAGGAATACCATCCTCGTCTTGCGAAGAACCAGGAATAGTCAAACCCTGAGTACGACGCATCTGTTCATGACAAACCAAACTTTACTCACAAACATTTATTGAACTGTTAAAAGAGTTTGCTACAAACACATTACATAGGGCTCCCTTTTTTATACACAAGTCTGCACTTAAGCAAGACTACCCAACTAGACTAGAACTCGCTATATTACAACTCTACTCTTCTCCTCGATCACATCAAACCTCGTGATCGGCACTACACCATAACCCACTTTTCCCTACACTTAGGTGTTGGTAAATCTAGGGTTTGAACAACACATTTTATATTGGCAATTGTGTCATCTTTTAACATCATATAAACTGTCGCCAAAAGTACCCTAAGGCTACACCTTATATGTCGGCGTTTCTCCTCCCAACGATAAAAGTGTCGGCAAAAGTTATAGACAAAAAAATTATCGTCGTAGCCTAATGCATCCACTCTCAAAGTGTCGTTAAAAGGGTAGGCGCACAACTGAGTAGATGTGAAATACCTGCGCAGGAGACCAGGAGCGAAATATTGAGCCCAATAAAACAAACAGTCAGCAGGCCCAATCCTCCCGTCCACCCACACAGTCATGCCGCCGAAGCCACCGCTCCAACCCCACGTACATACGCCGCCCAAGCCGTCGCTCCAGCCGCACGCCATCGAAGGCCGACGGAGACAGCGCCACCTAGCCATCGCCGCCCTAGCCCGCCGTCGTCCCAGCTTCCCGTCGTCGCCCCAGCATCCCACCACCTCAGGCCATGGCCCTAGACCCTGCCACCCAAGGGACGGACGCCGCCGCAGCCCTCCATCGCCCTAGCTCCCCGCCGCCCCAGCCCGTCGTCGCCCCAGCATCCCGCCACCCCAGGCTGCGGCCCTAGACCCCGCCGCCCAAGGGACGGACGCCGCTGCAGCCCTAGGCCACCGCCGGCGAGCAAGAGGGCTACCACCACTGCATCCCTGTTCCCCTCCGCATCTAGGTGCTTCACCTCGGCATCCCTTTCCTTCCATCCCATTCCCCTGTGTGCTAGGGTTTGGGGAGGCATCCCTTTCCTTCCATCCCATTCCCCTATGTGCTAGGGTTTGGGGACAACTAATTTTCTTGTACTTTTTTCTTGGTGGCAGAAAGGACGACACAAATGTGAGAAAGGACTGAAAGATTCATGGTTTGTGTTGCTTCTCTTGCCAAACTTTCATTCAATCTAGATCTACAAATTTACCATAATCCACATAGGCCCTAGCAGAATATTAATTCATGCTATTGGACAATAGATTAATCAAACAAAATTCCAGATAGATTACATAGATGTACAAGAAATGATAGCTATTTCAGTACGAGTTCAATGTTCAATATCTTTTCAGCTGGCATCTCATGTGACTTTTGCGAATACTAATAATGTCCCCAATGTGGCACTGGGAAGAGGACTAGGGAATTATCTGAACCTACTGAAATTTGCCATGTTCTAGCTACAGACCCACAAGATGGTGCCACATATCAAGAGTTGATTGTTGCCAATGCTCATACCCAATCTGACAACCACAACATGACTCATCAAGGTAAGTTATTCAACCTCTTATCTCCATGATTAATGATGTGCATATTTGTGTTAATGGGTCTATGATTTTCACTAATTATTTTCCAAATATTATGATAGATCCATGTATGGACAAAAGACGTATGGGCAAAGGATTGGATAGGATTTCTAGAGGATTAAACAACAAGATCAAAGTGCACATTGCTCAAGGAAACAGGCGGCCAGAGGCACCTTTGGAAGCTGCAAAGCTAGCATCAGAGGCTGGTATTTTTATTCGGGACCATATCCGAATCTTCACCCGCTAGAAGGATTATGAAGATGATGCCGTTAAGGAGCTTTTGGATGACTACACGGGAAAAATTGGTGTAAGTGCCCAACCTGTGTTTTCTTCTATTGAATGGAAACATAATGTGCATACTTTACATGAATGTAGTGTTTCCCTCTTGAGTAGTGGTATTGCCATGGCATGGGACTGAACTACGAACAACCTGTTTACAGTGACTATTTCAAGTATGGTATTACATGAATGTAGTGTTTCCCTCTTGAGCAGTGGCTGGCTGTAGCTGCTGCTGTTTTGCATTAGTTAGTGTGTGCTTTGCATTAGTGGCTGGCTGATGCTTTGCAGCTGCAGCATGCAGTGGTAGCACAGTCGAGTTCTCTCTTTTTTTTGCAGCCTGTATAGGTGTGTTGCAGTGACTAATATATTAATTGTAAATGTGCTCTGGTTGAGAATGACAACACATCAAGTGTTCCATCACAAACCTGAATAAAGGTCATGCATACCTATCTGTTTTCATTTACAGTTCAAGAATCATATGTCTCGCTGCAAGATGCTGTAGACCAGAGTAGGAAAGGATGGTGCACAAGTAGCACTGTAGCAGACGCTGCTGGAAACAATCCGGTGTCTAGGTGCATGCTAGTGTATAGGTTCATAGCATTTTCTTTAGCTAAAAAATCAGTTAAATTGTCCTAGCCACACCAAAAATCACAATCCAAATTGAAATGGTTCTATCCCATTGAAAAAAATGAGGCTGACTTGTTAAATAATCTGCTGGTGTTATGTTTTCTCACATAGCATAATTACCTCTTGAATATGCATGTTATGTTACTAATACCATAATTATATGCTTTGAGTGCCTTTTAACCATATGCTCATGCTCATGTGTAGATGCAATTTGACATTGATATGAAAAGTCAGCCAGTGAAAGATGCATGCTCAGATATACTCAAAAAAGGACAGCGGAATATGAGGTACATGTTGAAGAAGAAATACTTCAATGATGTACCAGCCAACCAGGTGAGAACAACTTCACCATTGGCCATTATGAGTGACGAGCAGTGGAAAAAAAACTCGTGGAGATGTGGTCTAACCCAAAGCACAAGGTATCCTTTCTAAATATCGCTCGCAAATGTTTACTTAAAGTAAATGGGCCACCTGTCCCACCAAATGTACAGATTTTTATTAGGCTATTTTTTTGCTGGTTCATTGGCTGTTTGATTTATATATATGGTGTCTGATCAAAGATTCATTATAACCAATTGATGATTCATTACAACTGACTCTCTCTCTCTCTATAGTCCACTTCTCTCTTTTTTTCCAGGTTCTGTACAGGTGTACAGGCGCTTTTTCCTTTTGTTTTATGTCTCTGTACAGTTTCTTCTCTTTTTATTAAAAATTCTCTACAGTTGGAGCTTCCTCTGCTGTATTTATGGTTCAATAAAATAGTGAAATGGTGAATAATATGACTTGTTGGCTTACTTCAACATCTGCATCTAAATCAAGTAAAACCGCAATATCAGGTGTTTTGTATAAATGCAGTATGTGTTAGAATTCACAGTATGTTTGAAAAATTTGTATTGAATGAGGCTTAATGTTTGAAAAACATAGTGTTCTGAGTGCAAACAGTCAAGGTGGTGAGCTAGAGTCTTTAGGTGCCACTTGGGCACTAATAAACTATATACCAAAATTTTGAATTGCATGGTCCAGTTAGTCTATTTTTGTTATTAGTATTATCTGTCACTTGTTTAATTTGTGGTTTCTTTGGTAATTTCAGAAGCAAACTAAATATAAGGATGCACCCCCAACAGCGATTGATCTATTCAAGGAAACCCACTGCAGCAGCAAGACATGTTTTAGTGAGGATGCACAGAATGCTATTGTGAGTACTTATCTCTATCTTCTCTTGTATTCTGATGAACATTTATGAAATCTGTCATCTATTTTCCGTGCCTATTGTCTACTCAAGTGGCTGGCTGCTCTAATTTTCATAGTGTGTTCGTTGAATGGTGGAATGGAACCAGATCAATATAGCAGCCTATATGGTAGAATGCTTGTGCCATGAATGGTTATATATGTCATCTATGTGTCGCTTATCTATGTGACTTGCCTGGCATGCTGCTGCTAGCATCCCTTGGCATTTCAGCTGTCTGTGAATGAATTATGCCTGAAATGAATAAATGAACTTCTGTGCTGCTATATATCTGGAATAAATGAATAAATGAGGAAATGAAGTCAGAATATATTGATCCTGGCAAAACTTAGCCAAGAGTTAATGTACAGAGCACATTGCACTGATATTTCACATTTTTTTCATGTTAGGTGCTATGTGGTGTTGCAAGTATTTTGGATTGGCAACCTTTTGAGGTTCGATCAAAGAGCTGTTATATGTTCTGTAGAGTGGCAGCAACCATATGTGCACGAAGCTGGTGTTCAAGTATTTTGGAGTGGCAGCAACCATATGTGCACGAAGCTGGTGTTCAAGTATTTTGGAGTGGCAACAAGTGTCCGAGAATTGCTGCAGGACGACATGAATTGCAGTTTTGTTCTTTTGTTTGCACCTACTATCGTGTAGAACAAAGACATGGAACTGTTGAATGCCACTTTTGTGCCCAAGTCCTGGTCTATTGATCTCTTAGCTTTAGTCATAACCAATTAATACAAGACTTGTAGTATGTCTGACTAATCTCTCTCTCTCTCTCTCTCTCTCTATATATATATATATATATATATATATATATATATATATATATATATATATATATATATCAAGTTGGTGTATGTATGGAAGATCTAATATATTATTTATTCAAAAATCAAGTGAATTTGTTCGATGTGATGCCTTCTATATGAGCAAAAGTGGATTTGTCAAATTATTTTAATTGTAATTATATCTATGCGGTTTTGTCGATAGTTTTTTTTGGGCAGGGTATGGTTTGTAAAATACCTTGGAAATGGTTTAGCCAACATATAAACTGTCGGCGTAGGTCTTAACTGTCGGCAAATGTTTCAACTGTCGGCGTAGGTAGACCGTTTGCCTACACATAAAGTGTCAGGGATTCTGTTAACTGTCGGCAAAAGTTTCGCCGACGGCTTCTAGCGCGACTATTTCTAAACTGTCGGCAAAACTTTTCGCGGGAGGTTATCTGTCGGCAAAGGTGCCCTTTGCCTACAATAGAAAGTGTCGGTAAAAGTATGTTGTGTTATAGTGCGGTATCCATTCCCGAAACATTTCCACCTTCCTCATCACTTTCATTGACCATCACTACTTCTTCTGGATCTTCTTCTTCTTCTTCTAGTTCATCATCATCTGCTATGATGACACCTGGGTCCATTGCATCTACCTGAGGCTCATGACTTGGATTCAGGAGATTGTTCAGCCTATGGACTTCTTCATGCAGATTGGTATAATATTCTTCTAAGTCTTATACATAGAACTCTAACTCATGAGCTCGGGCTCTAGCTACATCTTCTCTATGCCAAGCTTCATTTCTTCCTTCCATCATACGAACTAACATACGCTCACAGTTCTTATGAGCGGTGGTGAGACACCTCAATTGATCCTGTAATTTGCCCACCTAGATGGCATCCAAGGCCCTATCTCTAGTAGCCTGTGCTAACTCTGTTGAAAGCCTCTGTATCTCAGCCTGGGGATTTGGCCTAAAGCTGCTACTGCTAGCACCATCACTCCTAGGGGCAAGCTGGTGACGAGGAACTCCTTTGGGTCCAACTGACTTACGGGGCGTTACCTTGGTATGAGCCATACTGTAGAAAGCAAAATTTCAAAATAGTAAGACGATCCGATAAAAGTCTCAAGAGCAGCAAGGATGGATTACACAACTCAACCCAGACTCAGAGGGAAAGTAAGTAACAAATGGATTAATCATGATGCATGAATCATCCATACGAAACTTAAACATCAAAGCTCCTATGGTACATAAACAATAGCTATTATTATATAGGGCATAATAAGATTACTACTCCACCACACAAAGCCTTTTTAATCAAATAAGGAATGGCGAGAATGAATTAAGATAAGTCGGAAGCAATTTGGACCAAATTAACATGTTAAATTTATTTGTTCCAAATCATTTTGAAGTTTTGTAAAATAATACTACAAAACCCTTTGTAAGGGGCTCTGATACCATTCTATGGCAGAACCTCCTAAATTATAGGGCCCACATGCACCTGTCACTGTCCAATGACCTCTGACGACTATGCATATGTCCCGATAACTTAAGAAGACTATCGGGTGTCCTCGGAGAACCCCAAACCATCCACGATTTCCGAGTAGGATCCCATTACAGAGTTATTGCAGTATTACAACAGTTTATTTATTAATATACATCAGAGTGAAATAGTGGAAGTCTCACAATAACTTAGTTTACAAAACAGTTGTTTCAAATCTTACAAACTAAGTATGATCATTATTACAAACCATAGTAGTGGAGTGGCATTAGTAACATAAACATAACACACAAGAAAGTGCCCTACCCAAGGACCACACATTTACTTATCATCATCGATTTGAATAACAGTCATATAGCACGGTCCCAGGCAGACTTGCGCATGAGGCTCGCCTGCAACAAGGGTCAACGAACCCTGAGTACAAAAGTACTCAACAAGACTTAACCAAAATAAAAACTGATAAGACTCAGGAATGCAGGCTCAGGGATTCAAGGTATGGCTTTAGCAATAATTAATATTATTTTGCGTAAAAGCTTTCTAACAAGATTCTTTCATTCAACATTTAAATCTTTCTCAAAATCATATATGAATCCGCCACGATCTGTAATGAGATCATGAACTTCATATCAAACTCTTTCTCAATTCCAGCTCAAGTTTCATTTGTTAACTACGATGATGAACAGTGAGTTGAGTCTCCATAACCGAGGAACAACGACGATTCATACCGATTATAACCCAGCCGAGGATTCCCAACCACACGACATATGCAGGTCCCCAACCTACATATACCAACCTACCCTCAGATCCTCTAAAACAAGAACGGGTCCGTGCCACCCGAGAATACAGTACTCCACCAATCCAGCCCATTGCCATGTGGGTACACGCTACTCTCGCCATCTCTCCACTCCCAGTGCACGAGTAGCCATTCTCGTAATAGAATAGCCAAGTTAAGGCTTACCGGAGTATGTGATCAGTACTACAAAGTCTCACCTCATGCAATTTAACAACGGACATGTCTTAATCGACATAGGCAGAAAGAACTCGCTCACAAGACCTCCATGTCTTGTGGCTCCCATACACCGAGTTCGCCCGGTCTAGATTTATTAATCCACATGCTCATATCTCATGATCACATAAATAACCAATCGTATCCAAGAAACCATTTATATCTCATAGGTGACCAGTGATCACCCGACTTTTATCGTTCTAAGTATGGCTAAGCATAAATAAGCATTCTCGGGTTGAAACGGGTAACAAGGTTGATATTGAGAAACAAGGTTGGTAATGCACCAATTAGGTTTTCACTCAACTCCTAATCACTTAATGCAGTATTGAAAAGCAAAAGCGATATAAATTTGTAAAACACAAGGTAGGTTTAAATGCATCTGGGGCTTGCCTTGGTTGTCGGAAAAGTCAGGTTTAGGAAATGTCCCACAGATATCAAACCTGACCTCAACAGACGGATTAACTTCCTCCACAACTTGATTCACTACCATGTTCTCACTTTCGTTCACTACACGTAGTAACAATGCCATGTTTAATATGATGCGAGATATAAAACATGATGCTTGACGATGGATGCAACAGTTAAAAACTTGAATACAACTTTCCTTCGCGGTACAGTTGCAAACCAACAACTAACTAAACATTTTCATAAATTCAAACACTTACTTTAAGTATCAAGAATTATTTTATACTAATGACCCAAGGTCATCACTCAATCCAAAAATCAAACAAAACCTAAGTCATTAAGGTTTACTATTTCCTTTTATGAATTAAATATTTAATTCAAAATTATGAAATAAGTCAACTTCTTCCAATTGTGCTCAAAATTTTTGTGAAGACTCATCGTATGATAACTAAGTGGCAAAATAATTTTATAATTTTTGGATAATTATATAAGCCTAGAAAAATCATGGAAACCCATTTATTAATTAATTTGAGCAATTTTTATCACATTCAAAATGTACTAAAAATAACATTTAATATTTTTTCTAAATAGTTTACATCTCAAATAGGTCAGACAAAAATTTTCATAATTTTTGAGCTTTGATTAATTCTATACAAAAATAACAAATCATAGCACTATTCATTCAATTATGTAAAATAGAAAAATTCATTTTTCAAATACAGAGTCACCGACAGGGTGACCCCACCCGTCAATCCTCGCTGACCACGGCGGTGAGCCCTCTGACCGGCGATTTCTCACCGACGGTGAGGTCTTCGACCATGGCGAAGGTACCATCATGTTCCCCATCTCATGGCGGTTCGGTGAGGGGTATTGGCTAATCCAATTACGGCTTGGTCCGAGCTTGACGCCGGCCATGGTGGCCACGACAGCGCGGCTGCAGCACGATGGTGAAGGGAGGCCGGTAGCGGTTAAACACAAGGCTTGGGAAGACTCAGGAGCTCACCCCAAACACGCTCGAGCTGAAAGATGGACCGGAGGAGCAACGAAGAAGCGGGTCGGTGATCACAGCCAACATGGCGGAGCAAGCTACGTTGATGGTGGTGTTCCAGCGTCTGTAGTGGAGGAACTGATCAATTAAAGGGCCACAGAGCACCAGGGCAACATGGTGAAGATGAAATCAAGCTTGAGAGATTGAGCAAGCTATCAGAGCTTGCTGGCCACAGAGGAGCGGGCTCGACGGTGATGCTACCGGCCGCGTGGAAGAAAGGCAACGCTCGGCGTTTCCTAGCGGAGTCAGGCTTTAAGGATTGGCTAGCTGGGTTCGCAAGGAGTAGGCAAAGCTATGACACACTTTGCCAAGACTGGAAAGGCGCTACGGCGATGGTGCGAGCTCGACGGAGCAACGGCGGCGGCGTCGGGAAAAACAGGGGAGAAGAAAAGGAGCAGAACGACGACGGCGTGAGCTTTATAGCGTGGCCAGGAAGCAAGAAGAAGCCATGCAGTAGCCTTCTCATGCCAGCGTGAAGCCAGAGGTGGCCACAAGCGTGACTGGAAGCCGTCGGAAGGTCGTCGTCGGTGAGGTGTCGCCCGCCGACAATGTTCTCCATATTTACCGAATTGCCACTCGTCTAATTTCTCAAATTACTCCCAAATTTATATGGTAACTCAAAATCTCCAAAAATAAAAGTTGTTCTAAATTCAAAGTTCTACAACTTTGCTTTAATAACCATACCCAAATTATGTCTACATTTTGAAATGCAAGTTTAAAATCAAAAGGGGACACTTTAAGAACATATCGCCTTTTCAAATTACTTCAAATTTTATATAACAACTTTGAAAACTCCAAAAACCAACTTTGTACACCTTGACAAGCACTACACTTTTCCTTTTAGGCTCAACCCCAAAATGTGCTTAGATTTTGAATTAGGTTTTCAGGGTAGAATTTAAATACTGAAAATTAGGGTTTTCGGAAATTCCAAATCAATACAAAGATTTTGAACTTGATTCAAAGCATACAAGTCAACGCATATAGCATAAAAGTAAACTTGTTTTAGTGGATGCATATCAAAATTTTCACTAACACAAAAATGATGTGCAATGCATATGATGACATGGCATGTTTTAGGGTTTAAAACACCAGAGGTGTTACATGCATGCGCTGTTGCACGTGCGCACCGCGTGTATCCTTGATGGCGGTTGTCTTGTAGTCGCCCGTGCTATGCGTTGGGCCGAGCGGGTCGCGGCCACCTCATGTCAGGCCAGTCGAGCCGTGCCTTCATTCACGTGCTCATGAGCGCTATGCTGCACCGCTGCGTTGTGCCGATGTGCTGCCACTATGCTACATCAGTGCAGCCGATGTGCGGTCACGTGGTGAGGCATCATCGCAATATAGTTGCTGTGTGCCCCGCTGTCGCTGCATGTGTGTGCCACCATGTCCGTTGAGCCACACGCGGGGTTGAGCCAAGTTCATGGCCATTATCGTCGTGTTGACGTGGAAGTCGCCCTGCCCTGCGGCTCACCTACCGCTAGCCCGTGCCGCCGCCCATCCCGTCTGGGTCAATCGACCCTAGTCACAAGGTGACGGGGACTCCTCTCTGCTCATCATGCCTCACTTACCCCCCACTAGCCGACTCTGGTGAGCCCTGCTCGGGTCTGGCCAATCCATATCAAGTGTGTTGCGCCAATCCCTCCACTGTCTTGTCATCTATGCACATGTGCTCATGTTGCAGCTATCGATCGGAGCCACCCATCTTAATCCGCTCGTGCTCACTCATGTGCCTCTCCACGGCATGACCATGGCTTGAGCTCTACTTTTCCGCTCTCCAATTCGCCTAGCACTAGCGGCTTTGTCATTCAATTCCTCGCTATAGCGGGTAGCTTAGGAAGTAGGCTAGCCATCTCCTTCCCCTCAAGCTCGGTCATGCCCTACTGACAGGCAATTTGGCCTTTTGTCGCCGCTGGCCAGGTGCACCGCCGTGCTAGTGAAATTGGGGTAAGGTCTGAATTAGTTCAATTGTTTGTATCCAGGAGCTCACCTTGACCTCCTATATCTGGTGCTCACGCCATTTAGCCAGGGCACTTACCAAGATTTGGTGACACATGGGTATCCATCTCGAAGCACTGCCACCCCAGCGGCTCGCATGTGGCCAGGCCACCTCGACACTCCTCCGCCTCAACCGTCACTACAGCACAAATTTTGGTGAGCTACTGGTGCTTACCCGCTATCCCTACCACCCTAATAGAACCTTAGGTCGCCAGAATAGTCACGCCGCCGCCGCGGATAGCCGCTCGCCACTACAGCCCACGACAATGCACCTCTGAGTTCCTAACCACCACCCATCCTTGTGCGTTTAGCTGTAGATGGTGGTCGGCCCCTTGATCCCGTCGTAGCATGCCTAGGTTGCCTGATGTAACTACCTTATGCCGTCGACCGGCGCGTGCGGGGTTTTTAGGGACCTCCCCATGGTAAAGGTGAAAACATCCGAGGGTTTGATCGTAAAACCATTGTCGATAGGAATAGTGCACATAGCATTCACATAAATCTCTAGAAGCTCGGGGGGTTTTCTGCAAAACAGCTAATGTGCGCGGGCGCCCTTGGCCTTGGGCCATGCTAGGCCTCCGTGGCACGTGCGCAGCCGTGGGCGCGCTGGGCTGCTGGGCCGAATGCTTGCCACCGGCCCTTTTTGTTTTCTAAAGCATTTTCTAATTTAGTTTCTAAGGTAAATTTGTAAATTCAATAGAAATTTGTGTAGTTGGCCAAAAATTGTGAAACTAATTTTGTTGGGTTCCTAAAATCATGATCTATCTGCTAGTATATTTTGTTCATGTAGTTTTATAATATTTTCAGAAGTGATTTAATTAATTTGAGATGCTTATTGTTGTTAAAATATAAACTTGAAGGAATTTTTGTGATAAATTAGTGATAGTGTTGGCTCTGAAACTTTCACAGTAAATTCCTAACATTATTAGGTGCTCATTATAATTTTTATAGCTCCATAATAATTAGTTTACTAAGGTAGCTAAATGTGCCCTAGTTCGACAATATATATTTAATCAATAAAATGCCAAAGCACCTTATGGTTGTAGAACTAGAACATTTTCTAGGAAGCAACGCCTTATTCGACAACATAGATATGTAGCCTAACACGCTAGTTATTAGAGCTATCTTGTTAGCTTGCGAGGCGTAATCGTATTTCTAAGAGTTTCGGTTGCCATTGATTATTTACGTCTCTACGTTGCATCCATGTATATCATAATAGGAACAACGATGGATCATAGAGTCGATCGAAGTAGCAGAAAAGATGGTGCCTTGATGATCGTGTCACCATGATGGAATGTTAACTTTTGGTTATATCTTACCCAGGCAAGCCCCGGTGCATAACTCCTATTATTCTGCACTTTAATTTATGCTTGTGCATTAAGTTTTAAGGAGTTGAATTAAATCACTTGCATATATATATATATATATCCTGATCCTATGAGTCCTACTAGTATATCAAGATCGTGTAGATTGCTATGCTATAGGATCTGGTAGAAGTCGAGTGATTACCTGTCACTCACGAGAGATAGAAAAGATATTATTGTTGTTATCATATTACTATCACATGGAATACATATATGGATGATAATTGAAGACTGGGCGGAATGGTACTTTGGATCTGGACTTGATTAGGCATTCAAGCGAGGCTCGGATAGCATTGATTCCACTTGTGTTGATTGAGGACCGTCCATTGCTGTGGATGGTAGTCAGGTCACATACTTATTATCCTAAGCACATACTTGCTTATGGGAGCGGAAAGGCTCGTTATGCTCTTATCGCGGGTTTTGGCTCTTTCTAGACCAACTGATTGGAGGCAGGGACAAGTGGAGGTCTAAGCACCACATTGAGACTGGGTCCTCAAGTGTGGGGGCTTGGAGTCCAAGTTTGGATGGGACCTGGACCCCATGATAGGAGTGGAATGGGTTGGCCTTGTTTGTGCCTGGGGTACAAATGAGGCGTGTGTTTTGGGGTACCTAGCTATGATACATTGATTCGTAAATCGCCATTTCTGTGAGATGGTACGACTTGGCTATGGTCTAGCACCATAGTAAGAACTGGAATATAAAGATGGTAAAATGGTTTTGATTGCTTACCACCTGCTTGAAGTAGCATAGGTGCTTACATAGAATGGTTAGTTAATGAACTAATGATGACTGCTAATAAATTGACTATAAGGATGCACATTTAGTAATGCTTCATGCAGATGCAAGAACCCACAAGCCAAATAAGCCTTGCATATCCTTGGAGTCTTTTATTTTCCTCCTATCAGGTAAGTCTTGCTGAGTACAATCGAGTACTCAAGGTTTTATTCCCCCTATTGCAGGTGATCGAAGGATACTTAGAGCTGACTCTTATGTGTGTGAAACCTCCTGGTGGGCTTAGAGAGGATTCCTTTCACGCTACGACCATAGTGTTTATTTATAACCCTCACTAAAGGTTTTATAAGAAAAGATGTAAAATCTGCTAGCATCTCTTGTATAAGAATGTTCACTATGTTAATGCTCCACCATGTCACTAAATTAGTGTTGCTTCCTCTGTAACTCTGATAACATTGTTATATTCCATTGTTATAATCAAATGAGGTAATATTCTGGTACTGTAATGAAGGTATGTAAGAAATGACTTAAGAATATTGTAAGATTTATTCTCTCATTTATGATCCTAATGGAAAAATATGGATTTTTGAGTTCTCCCTTGGGGTGTGCTCGATGAAACTACGTAGTTTAGTGTCCTCTCTTGGGCACTTAGTGACTAATAGAAGACAAGTACTCCTAAGAGGCATTAGATTAGGTGGTTCTGCCACATCAACCCCCCCTGTGCCAGCCTCAACCTCTAGGATTCATCATCACAGAGCTTGAGGCAAGTTGGAGCCCTAGCCCACCATGTTCTCCCCACCATCAGTGTCACCCTACTGGAGACCACCCACTTGCATGGATCGGCCCCTCATGCATCATTGTTGTCCAAGCTGGATGTGGCGAATGGTGGATGCAGGTGACAATGCACAAAAACGAATGGTGGATGCATAGATAATGAATGATGGATGTGGGAGGTGCTCCCATGGCTACGACGGTGAACGACAATTAGTGTTGGTGAGGAGAGCATGTGTTATTGGGAATTGCCAGTTGCTCTATGTGGTAGAACAGCCCGAAATAACACACCTTTAGAGGCGCTTGTCTTCCACTAGACACTAAGCACCCCAAAAGAGAGCTACACTAGGCGGTTCCATCGAGCACACCCCAAGGGAGAACTCGAACAATCCACATTTTTCATCCAAAATCCAATAATGAGAGTGAGTTTACAATACTTTGTCCATTTCATACAACAAGAGTTCTTAGAAATACATTATTACAATACCAACTTCAGAGTGCGGAATTTAAACAGTGGAATTGAAATAAACATCTAATGTTAAGATATAAGGATCCGTCTGTGCCCACTAGAAGAATCCTCCACACAACAGCCACTCCTCAAGCTGCACCTGCAATAGGGGTAAATAAACCCTGAGTACACAATGTACTCGCAAGACTTACATGACTAGTGAGAATAATTTCCTGACTCCAAAGGATATGATAAGCTTCATGGTTTGCTGGGTTTCCTTTTTGTGAAAAGCATTACTAGTAGTGAATCCTTATGTATGTGTTTTATTAGCAGTCATGATTAGTTCATTAGCTAACCATTTTATGTAAGCACCTGTTCTACTTTCAAGCAAGAGTTGAGCAATTAGATCCATTCATCCCCTTTCATCTTCCAATTCTTACTACGGTGCTAGACCATAGCCAAGTCGTACTATATCACACGGCAATTCACGAACCAATGTATCCTAGCTGGGTACCCCAAAACACATGCCCTGCTTGTACCCTAGGCACAAGCAAGACCAACCCACCACTCTCCTATCAAGGGGTCTAGGTCCATGTCCAAACTTGGACTCCAAGCCCCCACTCCTGAGTCTCGAACTTAGTGTGGTGCTTAGACCTCCACCATCCCCGTCCCCAATCAGTCGGTCTAGAAAGAGCCAGAACCCACAACAAGAGAGCACCTGTTCTCCTTTCAAGCAAGAGTGGAGCAATTAGTTCCATTTCATCACCTTTCTTCTTTCAGTTTGTACTATGGTGCTAGAGTTTACATAAGTCGTACCGAATTTCTCGGCAATTCGCGAATCAATGCCCCTAGCTGCATACCCCAAAAACACACACCCCGCTTGTACCCTAGGCATAAGCAGGACCAACCCATCACCCTCCTATCCTAGGGTCCAGGTCCACGTCCAAACTTGGACTCCAAGCCACCGCTTCTAAGTCCTAGACTTAGTGCGGTGCAAGGACCTCCACCATCCCTGCCTCCAATTAGTCGGTCTGGAAAGAGCCGAAACCCACGATAAGAGAGCAACAAGTCTTCCCTGCACCCATACCCAAGTATGTGCTCCGGATAATAAGTTTGTTGCAATGGCCGGTCCTTAACCGACACAGACAGGGAAAAAGTGTAACCAAGCTATGCCCTGTTGGCCGTAGGACACAACCTCTTACACCCATCAGTACCCAATCCATATCCCTGCTCGGTCACCACTTTTCCTTTCCACCATTTTATCATGAGTGATCATAATTATCACCTATTGTGAGTAACGGCAGGTTACTCACGCTACCGAAATCCTGAGCATAGTAGCTACTTGACCTGTACTAGTAGGACTCATAGATAGATATATTTATGCATGTAGTTTCTATAAAATGCCTATAACATAAATGCACATCATATATATTTAGTGATAATTTAAAATAAGGGTTATGCACCGGGGCTTGCCTTGGGCAGGCGGTGGGTCAACAAAGTCAACATCAAAAGGCTCGAGGGCTCCCTCCTACACGAGGATCACCTCCTCGTACTCTTCAATGACCTCTTCGTAATCTTGTTTGTCTACGGGCATGAACTCTACCAACTCATGATCTACATGCATGAAATGATGATGCAACACTTAGTAATACGACAACAGCAACTCTTAATATAAAAATACAGCTATCAAGCTACTAAGTGAGTTCTACCAACTAAGGTGCTAAGTTACCTACTGTTACCACTAACAAGTATGAAGCCTGACATATATTATTTTAGCAACTAAAGGTATTCTTACTCTTAATACCGATTTACTCTATATATGATAAAACGAGGGTACTAGCTATTTTATTTATCAACCTACTCTAGGGCTACAAAAATTACAATGAGCACATAATAATCTAATGATCTTACTATCAAAATTTCATGGCTAAATTTATCATCAATTTGCCACAAAAATTCCTACAAATTTTAATCTACATAATATTAAGCTCTCTAATTTGAATTTATGAACCTATCCTTATCACAGCTAATTATAAACTAACTACACCAATAGATAGATAACATTTTTGTGAACCTAACAAATTTTGTTTCACTATTTTTGGACATCTATAAGATTTACTATAATTTATCGGAGTTCAGCTCAAAACTAAATTGAATAAGCATTAATTTGAAAAACTAAAATGTATCGCGTGGCCCACGAGCGAGCGGCTCGGCCCAACCCGGCGCAACATGCGCATGCTGCACCACGCGGCCTATGCGGAGGGGGGCGACATGGCCCAGTCCGCGCGACATCGGCCCATGACGGGAAGGACCCACGCGCCGGTCATCTTACGAAAACACCCTCAACCTTTTCGGTAATAACACAAGTACTAAGAGCACTATTCCGCTAGTCTATGATTACACAAAACAGTCCCTAGAATAACCTATCTTCGCAACGGTGATACCCCCATGCACTATTCTATGACGGGATGCTCCCTATACTGGCGCGGCGGCGCTGGCACCGGGCGGTTATGCCGGCCACATCAACCCTTCCCCGCCCTAACTATAGAGCTGATACCTACCTAGGAGTGAACACGAAGCAGTGGGCGAAGGAAGAGTGAGCTAGGATGCCGCAGCAAGGCCAGACCACGGTAGCAGAGATCCTGCAAACATGGCGGTGGCGTTCCGATGAGTTACAACAATGCCAGAGAAATTAGGGTAGCTAGTGAGCTCAGGGAACTCACCACGGAACCAATCGAGGCGGTGGTTCGATCGGAGACGGCCTGAGCCGAGCTGGCCACGTGTGCATGGATGGTGCAGTGGCACACGATGGTGGCAAGGCTGCATTAGGGAAGGCTAGGCGGTGGTAGCGATTCAGCAAAGGTGCGCAAGGTGATTAGCAGGTGGAGGCGAAGCTAGCAGTGCAAGGAATTGACACGAGCTGCACTAGATAGGGAGCTTGCCTTCGACGTAGACTGACATGGTCTTATTGACCTGGCAGAATAGTAGCTCTAAATTAGAGCATGACACGACAAGGTTTGCTGCAAGGTGGGGTCAGGTGGCTGGCTGGCTACTCAGTGGAGCCGAGGACGGGGTTAATTGAATTGAGGTGGCTCCACTAGGCCGAATTGAGAGGTGCGGGACCGGTGACCATGGCGATAGAAGAATAGGGGACATAGACATGGCTTGGCGTGGCGTTGTCATGGCAGGACACGGCTATCAATCGGTGCACAAACACGTACGGCTACGGGGCAATGGGGAAACGGCCAACATGCATAGGACGGTGGGCCACATGGCCATAAACCACAAGTCGATGACGGTGGCTCGGTTGTGCGTGCCGCAGTGGCATGGTGCCGGTCAGAGGAGGCAGCAGCGCAGCATCATCAAGCATGGACGTGACGGCAAGGCAGACAAGACAAGGCGACATGTGGGCCATGCCAAATGTGGCCATGTGCTCAAGGCACCGCACAAACGAGCGCGAGGCGGCAGGCGAATGCGACAGCGATGGCAGAGTGCACGCGGTGACTTCACGCAAGCGGCCACGGCTAGCAGTAGTGTAGTGGCGGAACGCGTGGGGTCAATGACATGGCGAAGTGGCACCGGTGGCCGAGTCAGGGCAATGGGCACGCGACAATGGCAGTGCCGGCTGAGCGGCCAGGTCGCTGGCGCGGCGTGCGTGTGTGTGTGCGTGCGTGGGTGCTTGCACGAGCACGGCAGTAGTGGTGCGGGTGTGCACACCAGGGCTCAGCAACAGTGGGGTGGGTGCGCCAATCAGGGCGTGGCAGTGGTGGGGCGGGTGAGTGGCTGGGCCAACTAGAGCCATGACACCGAGCCAAACCAAGACAGTGACCGTGTCCTAGCGCTCACACCGGCCGGAACATGCCATGCATGATTTTCAAAGCTGCCCCAAAACCCACCTCAATGCATCAATTGCTAAACCAACTATTTTATGCTCAAGATGGTATATCAAATTACTAAAACAGACCTTAAGACCACGCCACTACTTAACCCAATCTTCCTATAAAAATTGCCGAACTTAGCCTGGTCGACCCATTTTTAGACTTAAGAAAATTGACTAAGATTCGATCGACTTTGCGTCAACTTCGATTTCCAAGTTACCAACCATGCTAGTGACTCCCATTCTCGACCGCAAGTATTTCACCGTTACCTACAAAGTTTGTACTACAAACTTTGTTAAAGTGCCGGGTATGCATTCTATAGCATTTTCGTTCAATAAAAATTCATTTAGAACCCTGAGTGATATAACGCGACATGAAACATAACATTTGTTTCGTGTTTCCGATGAACGTTTTGAGCCACAAAAATTGATTTACACTCTATAATTCATACACTATCATATAAATATGATGCAGATGCAATGTTTTAGTAAAAATTGTACAGTGTAACACCGAGGATGTTACAAATCTACCCCCCTAAAACAAAATCTTGACCCGAGATTTCGTGTGCCTAGTGTGGGAAAGGAGATTGGAATTACATTCAACATAACAACTACTCATCAGAACTAGAGAGAAGGTGGGGGTAATGCTTCAATATATAGCTCTCACGTTCCCACATGGCCTCATCCTCTAAATGATTCTGCCACTGCACCTTGTAGAATTTTACCACACTGTTCCTTGTCACTCTTTCCTTTTCATCTAGGATTTCGATAGGGTGCTCAATATAAGTCAAATCCTGCTGGAGTGGAAGTCCTTCAATTTTTACAGCTTCATCAGGAACCCACAAACATTTCTTCAATTGCGATGCATGAAACACATTGTGTACCATAGATAAAATATCGGGAAGCTAGAGATGATAAGCAACTGGGCCACACTGCTTCAAAATTTTGTAAGGACCCACATATCGGGGAGCTAGCTTGCCATGGACACCAAACCGATGCACCCCACTCATAGGAGACACTATGAGGTACACATAATCCCCAACTTTAAACTATAAGGGTCTTCTTCGCTTGTCCGTATAGGCTTTTTGTCGGCTCTGAGCTGCATTCAAATAAGTCTAAATAATGATGACTTGCTCTCGAGCCTCTTTGATGAAATTGGACCCAAAATATCCATGGTCTCCCATGATGTAGACTAGGCCTGATCTTCCGAAAGGTATGATAGTGTCGATTGGTGGAGACTCGACATTCATGATCTAGGCTTCGAACCAAGACTGATTCGTACCCCCGCAACCATTACACCACTGCTCCTTTGATTATCAACCACATGAACATGATTGACCTCGCCGAGAAGGCTTTCCTGCAAGCGAATCGAGAACACAAGCAAGAACGGGATGAACACAGTCTAAAATTGCAAATAGATATGAGGCTTATGAAAATAAGGAGTTCAAGTCTTTATTCGAAAGGACTAATCACCACAGACGAACAAGTTCAAGAACTGGGGCCCTGGTTCACAGCAAGCAGCCTTGGCGGCATAGTTGCGGCAAAACGATGTCTGTTTCATGAGGAAATCAAGAACTAAACAAAACCCAAATCCTAAGGAGAGCGACGGCTGCTAATTATAGAGTCTTGGGCATCACCCCCCTGGACGTGCCCCCTAATGGGCCCAAACATGATACACGGTCCAACGGACCAAAAGACGGTGTCGCAGCACCCTGGCAGATTCTGGACGCCGACTTGTGACCACGATTTCCATTGATTCCGAATAGATTTTGATGTGAGACCACTTGGATTGGCTTTCTTATCAAATTAGCATTCCATCCATATGTGGATTGTCGAAAACGTAGTCCGGATGCATCCTGGGTGACCAGTTTAAGGCAGACTGGTCCTGGAGACCGAGATGGACTCGAACTTGATTTGGGCCTCCACCTTGGTGACTCGAACCGGATGAGCTTCAGGCTTCCTTCTCACTTAGGACACCCTTGCTGATCTCCTTGGTCTCCGTATTCTCCAAGCATGGTCATATGTATGGAGGTCATGTCCTCATTATCCTCTCTTTCTTGATGAAAAGCCGTCCTCAGCGTCGATTTTGTTTGAAGTCGATCCTGCACAACATGAGGACAAATGAGGTTTCCAAAATAATGGGAATGGACAAAGTTGTGAGAAAGAATATGAACATACATCCAGGTTTGTAGCATTTCTTGTTCTACAGACATGTAGTCTGCTCGATTGAAATACACACGATCTTTGCCGATACTATCCTGCAAAAGATTAGTACTAACAAGAAACATATGCTCCCTTTCTTTGAATTGCACTTGTGTTCGAAAAGCAAAACTAGAGGAATATAGCATAACAATAGTGTTGAGTTTACTGTCCTCTAGTTGATCATTACTTTGCACAACAAAAGGAGAATTCAGATTTGTACAAATATAAACTCGTTGTATCAAATATTGCCCTTGGTTGTTATATTTACCAAAAACATGATATGTATGTCTAGAGAACCATGGCAAATCAACATATGCATAAAGTTTCTCCTCTAAAGAACTAAGATTACACGGAACATCAAATTCAATGTAACTCAAAGTATTTAAAGAAGACAACAATTTCAGCTCATCAACTTCACTAGCATTATGAATAACAAGTCTATTTTCAGCACAAGTGCTCAATTTCAACACACATATAGCGTGATCATTCTTCAATGATTGCATGGGTATAACATATATATCATCATGCAAGTCATCTTCATCACAAGAAACATCAAGCAAATCATCTTGTGACAAAGGTAAATCAAGCGAAGGCTCCACTAAAATTTGCTCCATCATAGCATGATTGGTGGAAAAATTCAGCACATCAAGAGAACTCTCACCTTCCGTGAGTTTAGCCTCATGGGCATTACTTTTGCTCTCATGTTCAGCAGGAGTAATAGTTGATGGTTCTGAATTTTCACATGAGACTGTGAGCATCTCATTTTCTGTCATGTCATCCTCGCTCTTTTGTACATTGTCCTACAAAAGGTTAGGCATAGCAGGAGGAATAACAAGAGATTAATCTAGTTGATGCACCTCATCATTTGAATTAATTACAAGAGATGAATTAATAAAATTTTCTCGCATAAGAAGTTTCATACATTCCAAGTTTGAGGATTATCAGAAGGATCTAAAGACTCCCACCAAGATAAGGCAGAATGTTGCAAAACCCTAGCTGCATTTTTTACCTTCCTCCTTAGACACATAAAGCGAGTAGCAAATATGTTATCGATGGTAATTTCCCACTCCATGTACTCACCAGCACCTATACCATCATAAGTCGGTGGATACGAACAACCTATCATTGTTAGAAGATAGCAAAAGACAACACAAAAGTATTATCCCTATCGACTACTTAGGTTGTGGACAAGGAAAAATAAGGCACTCAACTCTCAAACGTCTTACCACAGTTTTACAAGTGTTCTTACCAAAGCAACAGGCGGTGCAATCGATCGGTGACTGTGATACTGTTGTAACTTGAGTGTAACACCCTAGTGTTACATTGTAACATTTTGCTGAGATAATTCGTAAGCATCTGATTTATGTGCATTGGTGTATGATAGGCTTTATAATCCATGTTTGGCTTGGAAACATTTTTACGAAACATAAAGAAAAAGGTTATGTTTCATGTCACATAACGCGTTAATTACCTGAATCAAAATTTTGTTAACACAAAATGTTATAAACGTTTTGGGAATGATGATAAAAAGTTGCGGTCGATGACATGGATGGCTAGCGCGTACGTCCCGGGGGTCGGGTTTGGAGTTTCGACGCGAAACCTTTCAAAACGACGCCCTCCGCGGCGGTTTTTGAAGTGGTCGATGAAGCCACCTTTGGCATTAGTTGTGGAACAATTGTCTTAAGGAGTAGCGAAATGTCGCAACTATGGGTGATGGCTCGGTGTACCCCTTGTCGCATCGAGCAATTAGCTTAGCGTTTGGGACATGGCGTACGCAATTTCTAGCTACTTTAAAAATCATGCACACCACCTGGCTGAGTGCTGGGCGTGGTCACCACCACGGTCGGCTTGCCAGCGTGCTGTGTCGTGTAGGCCTAAGCCACTACCACGCTCGGCTGTGCTGACGATGCTATTCACTCACACGCCCCATGCGTCTTGACGCTCTGCCTCGCTACTACTCGCCTCGCCAACCGACGCGTGGCGCCCGGACCACGGCCGTGCTCTGCCCGCGCCTTGCTCTGCGCCACCGTGGCCGTGTCACCATCGGGTCCCACATTCGCGTCGCCAGCGGCTACGTTGGTACCATGCCTGGACTCCCTTGGCTGCTTGCACGCTGGTCTATGGTCTGCTTCGCCATCTCCTCGATGTCGCGTTGCGGTGTCCGTGGGCTGGTACTACCCGCAGGCGAGCCATGCCGCGTTTCATCGTTTGCTGCTGTGGCCGTGTGAATGGCTGTCAGGAGCACGCCCTGAGGTTCCCCATGGCCAGGCAAGTCAGTACCGAGCGTTGACGTCACTGGTGAGCCATACCGCGATGGGACCTCCTCTGTCTCCATTGTCCCCTTGCCATCGCGACCTTTTCTTCCAATTCGCCGTAGTGGGTGCACCGCTTTCCAATTGGCTTTGCTTGCAGCTCCGTTAGATAGCCGGTCGTCTAGCCTACCCCACTGCGCTGCCATTCTCGACTCACTGTGCTTCAATTTTGGACTACCACGCCACCGGGTCCATAAGGCCATGCCGACGCCCTCCAGCGGTGATGCCAGTCCCGCAGTGCACCTCGTGGTGATTCAGTGCACCCACAGACTCGCCATGTCCTCCTGAGCACCCTGCGCACCTCAGTCCTAGCATCGCAGCAGGCCAGCCCCACCGCCATGGTAGTGCCCCCGTCGGTCATCACCGCACCACCGCGAGCTCATGTGGCCAGCCTTGCTCAGACCGCCTCCAACCTAACCGTCAACGCAGGGGTGTCGGTGAGTGCTCCCTGGTGCTCGCTAGCTCGTGCGTTGGCCTCGCCTTCGATGTTGCTCATGGGAACGCGCTCGCTCTTGCAGGTCAGGAGCCATCGCCGGGGAGGGAGGTTGTGCCTGCATCTCTGCTCATCGTGTCGCCTCCAGTAGCTTCTACGTGCTATCCAGGTACCTATCGACCCCTTAGGTAGGCTGTAGGGGTTCAGGTGAGGCCGGCGTGGTCGCCCGGTGCCATGCCGTCATGCCGGTGCGCGCCCTGGGGGGGGCCAGGGATCTCCTCACGGTGAAGAAGAGGAAGTGGGAGGGTGCTGGTGTAAAACAGTAGAGTAGAGAAACAGTACCATAGAGCTTGTAGTAAATGCTGAGTTCGTCGGGGGTGTTCGTGCAATTTTTACCGCGCACGCAGGTTTTCCCCTTCGCGGGCCATTGGCCATCTGGGCCGCGCCTCCGCGTGGGCTGTGCGCCTGGCTACTGTCGTGCGCGGGCGGGATGGCGAGTTGGGTCGAGCCGCGCGTCATGGGCCAGTCAGGGAGGTTTCATTTTCTCCATTTCATTGTATTAGAAATTGTTTATCTATTTAGGTTATGAACTGAACTTCAATAATTAGTAGTAAATTGCATGATTGTCCAAAAATAGCAAAACAAAGTTTGTTAGGTTCACAAAAATATCGACTACCTATTAGTACAGTTGGTTCCCCATTAGTGGTTAGGATGGTAGGCCCATAAGCTTGAAGTAGAGGGCTTAGCGGTATATCAATCTTTAATTGCAAGATTTGTTGTGGTAAACCGACGATAACTTTAGCTTTGAAATCGTTACCGTAGGTTCCTTAGGCATTTATATACTTGCTGTACTGATGATAATCATAGAATGAGTCGTTGGATGACGTAGTTGCTATCCTTGCTTTATCATAAACTAACATTAGGAGTATGAATATCCGTAGTCATTGTAAGAATGTAGGACACGGTCATACTTGTTAGTAGTACTAGTATGTGGCTTAGACTTTAGTAGGTAGACCTCACTTAGTAATGTAATAGAGGTACTTTTGCATTGAGAATTGCTATTGCCATAGTGTAATCATTGCATCGTCATTTCATGTAGATCACGAACAGGTAGACTTCATGCCCGTCGGTGATCCAGAGTACGACGAGGTGATTGAGGAGTACGAGGAGGAGCTTTTCACACAGGAAGGAGACCAGGAGCCTGTTGGTACTGACTTTGCTGACTCGGCACCTGCCCAAGGCAAGCCCCGGTGCATAACCCCTATTTTTAAATGATCACTGAATATATTTATATGATATGCATTTACGTTACAGGCATTTTATGGAAGCTACATGCATAAATATATCCACCATGAGTCCTACTAGTACAGGTCGAGTAGCTGCTATGCTCAGGATGTCGGTAGCGTGAGTAACCTGTCGTTACTCGCAAATAGGTGATTAAACTATGATATCATGATGAAATAATGGAAAGGAAAATGGTGACTGGATAGGGATGTGGATTTGGTACTGGTGGGTGTGAGGGGTTGTGTCCTGCGACCAACAGGGCATAGCCCGGTTACACTTTTTCCCTGTCTATGTCGATTAAGGATCGGTCGTTGCATATGACTCTAGGCAAGTCACAGATTATTGTCCCGAGCACATACTTGGGTATGGGCATAGGGAAGGCTTGCTGCTCTCTTGTCGCGGATCCAGCTCTTTTCGGACCGACTGATGGGAAGAGGAGGTGGTGGAGGTCCTTGCACCGCACTAAGTCTGGGACTTAGAGGCGGGGGCTTGGAGTCCAAGTTTGGACAGGGACCTGGACACCCGGGACAGGAGAGTGGTGGGTTAGTCCTGCTTGTGCCTAGGGTACAAGCGGGGCGTGTGTCTTCGAGGCACCCAGCTGGGCACATTGATTCGCGAATCACCAGGTTACCCGGTACGGCTTGTCTGCGGTTTAGCACCGTAGTAAGAACTGGAAGTGGAAAAGGAGAAGAAACAGTATCGATTGCTCAACTCTTGCTTGAAAGTAGCACAGGTGCTTATATAGATTGACTAGATAAAAACTTAATACGGCTGATAATAATAATATATCAATAAGGACTCACTATTAGTACTGCTTTTGGCTAAAAGAAAACTAGCAACCATAAAGCCTAGCATATTCCTTGGAGTCAGGAGAGTATTCCCACTATCGGATAAGTCTTACGAGTACATTATGTACTTAGGGTTATTTACCCCTGTTGCAGGTGATGCTTGAGGAGTACCTTATGTGGAGGATTCTTCTGGTGGGCTCAGACGAAATCCTCGTTATCTTATCGCTAGATGTTATCTTTTAATATTCCGCTGTTTATCATTCCGAACTCTGTATTTGGTATTGTAATAATGTACTTTTCAGAAACTCTAATATATGAGATGGACTTGTGTTGTAACTCGTTTTCATTATTGGATCCTTGGGGAAAAATGTGGATCTTTCGGGCTCTCCCTCGGGGTGTGTCCGACGGATACCGCTCGCGGTAGTGGCTTTCGGGGTGCTTAGTGTCTGGTGGAAGACGAGCGCCTCCGTAAGTACGCTATTTCGGGTGGTTCTGCCGCATAATAGTTGCAAGGCGAACCTGTACTTAGTTAGAAGAAAGTGAAGCTTGGACAGGCACATTATAGTAGCAAGGAAAAACAATATTCGCAACTGAATAGCAAAGCTGAATATGTATCCCAAGTACTTATCTTAGTTGCTGGCCTACTCATGTTCCAAGTACCAGATGTATCAAGTGATGTGAACAGCAGAAATATGATTAGAAGCAAGGTAGGAATTAGCACATGCAAACACAGCTCAAATGGCGCTCTCTATGTGCTCCTCTAGATATTGTTCCTCTTTTGCCCCCTCTTTTTTCTATTTTTTGGGCTGTCGTTGTTTTTTGGGAAATTTTGACTTTTTATTTTTCTTTTTTTGATATTTTTCCTTCACTTAGGAGCACAAAAGAATTAACCATAGAAAATATGAGCTTAAACAAGTGAAAGGCGTGGCCTGTGGAAATTTCAGAAGACGGGGTCAAAATCGACAAAAAGCTTGTGACCATAAAAAGAGGATCTTGTGACCACTTTTTGACCAAAATAAAAATTTCCGACCCCGACAAGGCGGGGGATGGATAGATCCAAAATTTTTCTGATCGATTTTGATATATGGAACGTTGAAATCCGAGTTCGTATGCGAAAACTAGACCAGTTTTACGAACTGACTCCGAATTAGAGGACAAAACGGGAACAATACGTGCAAAATTGGTCACGACAGCAAGGATTTGAATGAAACAGTGAAGACAAGTGTAACAAATTAGACGGCATGATGGATACAAAGGAAGCACAGCAAGACTTGAAGGTGTTCACGGATTATGATGAAAAAACAAAGGGAAAGACACAAACTAGACTCAAAAACGATCTAAAACCAGCAACCAGAACTTAACCTAGGGCACAAACTCAACAACGCGAAACAGAAATGAAATTGCATGGCACAATGAGGCTATAGGACAAGGAATATGTGGTGGCATATATTTTTAGCTTTTTGTGGACTATAGGTATTCAAAAACAGTAATAATCTAAAGGGAAACAAAGTTATACCTAACAGGAAACAATGTCTCTGATACCACTTGATGTAGACTAGGTCCGATCTTCCAAAAGGTATGATAGCATCGATTGGTGAAGACTCGACGTTCACGATCTAGGCTTTGAACTAAGACTGATTCGGACCCCCGCAACCGTTACACCACTGCTCCGTTGGTTATCAACCACGCGAATGCGATTGACCTCGCCGAGAAGGCTTTCCTGCAAGCGAATCAAGAACACAAACAAGAACGGGATGAACGTAGTCTGAAATTGCAAATAGATATGAGGCTTACGAAAATAAGAAGGAGTTCAAGTCTTTATTCGAAAGGACTAGTCGCCACAGGCGAACAAGTTCAAGAACTAGGGCCCTGGTTCACAGCAAGCAGCCTTGGCGGCACAGTTGCAGCAAAACAATGTCTGTTTCACGAGGAAATCAAGAACTAAACAAAACCCAAACCCTAAGGAGAGCGACGGCTGCTAATTATAGAGTCTTGGGTGTCACCCCCCTGGACGCACCTCCTAATGGGCCCAAACACGATACACGGTCCAACAGACCAAAAGACGGTGTCACAGCACCCTGGCAGATTCTGGATGCTGACTTATGACCATGATTCCCATTGATTATGAATAGGTTTTGATGTGAGACCACTTAGATTGACTTCCTTATCAAATTAGCTTTCCATCCATATGTGGATCGTCGAAAACGGAGTCCGGATGCGTCTTGGGTGACCAGTTTAAGGCAGACTGGTCCTGGAGGCCGAGATGGACTCGAACTTGATTTGGGCCTCCACCTTGGTGACTCGAACCGGATGAGCTTCAGGCCTCCTCGCTTAGGACACCCTCGCTAATCTCCTTGGTCTCCATATGGTTCTCCAAGCATGGTCATATGTATGGAGGTCATGTCCTCATCATCCCACTTCAACCCAGTTAAGTGGCGTCCTATATTTCTTTCCATATAGAGCTTCAAATGGTGCCATGCGAATGCTCTCTTGGTGTCTATTATTGTAAGAAAATTCAGCTAACTTCAGCCATCTATCCCACTTCTTAGGAAAGGAAATTGCACAAGCTCTCAACATATCCTTGAGCACCTAGTTCACCCTTTCAGTTTGACCATCAGTTTGTGGATGATATGCTGAGTTCTGAGGAGACGAGTACCAAGACAGTGCTGCAGTTGCTCTCAGAAATGAGAGACAAAAACTGACCCTCTATCAGAGATGATAGTAAGGGGAACTCTGTGTAGGGTCATAATCCGATCAAAATATACCTCAGCATACTTCTTGGCTATATATTTAGTGTCCACGGGGATAAAATGAGCAGACTTAGTGAGACGGTCCACAATGACCCAAATAGAATCATAGCCCTTGGATGTGCAGGGAAAACCCACCACAAAGTCCATGGAGATATCTTCCCATTTCCAAATAGGAATGGGCAAGGGCTGTAAATATCCTGAAGTATGCATATGATCTACTTTAACTCTCCCACAAGTATCGCACTCCACGACGTACTGAGTGATGTCCTACTTCATGTTGGACCACCAGTACAAATGGCGCAAATCATGATACATCTTGTTGCTGTCAGGATGAATAGACAGCTTTGAATGATGGGCTTCATTCAAAATCTTCCTTCTCAGCTCCTCATTGTATGGAACCACCAATCTATCCTTGTATTGCACTACATCATGCTCATCAATAGCAAAGTGAGGGCCACGCCCTTTGGCAATCAATTTCCTGATGTGAGGAATTTCTTTAGGGTCTTGCCTCTGCTCCTGAATAATCTGCTTTAGCAAGTCTGATGTCAAGGAAATATAAGCCAGCACCTCTGCATGGTTGAGAGATAAAGGTGTTTCCTCAACTTGATGTGACTTTTGGCTCAAAGCATCAGCTACTACATTGGCCTTTCCTAGGTGGTAATGTACCTCCAAGTTATAATCCTTAATCAATTCAAACCATCCCCTTTGCCTCATATTCAACTCAGACTGGGTGAAAATATACTTGAGGCTCTTATGATTGGTAAAAATATGTACTTTCTTGCCCATTAAGTAATGCCTCCAAATTTTAAGAGCGTGGACCACAGCAGCTAGCTCTAAATCATAAGTGGGGTAATTCACTTTGTGCTTTTTCAGTTGGCTCAAAGCATAAGCCCATCCTATATGAGTACACATCCCAACCTCGTCTTTGAGGCATCATAGTATACATCAAAAGGTCTGTCAATATCTGGTTGGTCCAACACAGGAGCAGTGGTCAAAAATGTCTTCAAGGCTTGGAAGGCTTCTTCATAGGCTAGGCTCCAATCAAACTTGGTTTCTTTTTGGAGCAGCTTGGTCATTGGCTGAGCTATCTTGGAGAAATCTAGAATGAAACACCGATAGTATCCAGCTAGACCAAGGAACTAATGGATCTAGTGCACAAACTTGGGAGACATCCAATTCAGCACATCTTGCACCTTGCTGGGATCTACAAAAATGCCATCTGGTGTCCAAACATGCCCCCAAAACTACACTCGATCTAACCAGAATTCACACTTGCTAAATTTAGCATACAACTTGTGTTCCCTCAATCAAGCTAGTACTATTCGAAGGTGTTGGGCATGCTCTTCATCATTCTTAGAATATATCAGGATATCATCAATGAATACCACAACAAACTTGTCTAGCTCCGGCATAAAGATTGAATTCATCAGGTACATGAAGAAGGCAGGAGTGTTGGTGAGACCAGAAGAAATTACTAGGTACTCATACAACCCATACCTAGTAGAAAAAGCTGTCTTTGATATGTCTTGTGGTCTAATCTTGATCTGATGATAGCCTAAACGAAGGTCAATCTTGGAGAACACCTTGGCACCAGCTAGCTAATGGAATAAAGTATCTATGTGGGGCAATGGATACTTGTTCTTAATGGTTACCGCATTAAGAGGGCGGTAATCTACACACATCCGAAGAGTGCCATCCTTCTTCTTCACAAAAATGGCTAGACAACCCCATGGTGAAGAGCTAGGACAGATGAAGCCTTTTTCCAACAATTTTTCTAGCTACTTCTTCATTTCAGCCAACTCCTTGGGAGCCATGCGGTAGGGGCATTGGGAGATAGGAGCAGTACTAGGCTCTAGCTCAATGGAGAATTCCACCTCTCTATCTGGTGGCAACCCAGGTAGATCTTTAGGAAAAACATCCAGGAACTCACATACTACCAGAATAGAGGCAATATCAGGAGATGCTTTAGCATGAGCAGCAACAAGTAAAACTAAATCTGAGGGTACAAGAAGAGACATCCTATCCTTAAAAGAAGGAAGTCATAACTCCACAATTCTCTGCTTCAAATCCAAGACTACCCCATATACCCGCAACCAGTTCATTCCAAGAATTGCATCAATGCCTTGCCCTTATAGCACTATGAACTGGAGGCGGTAAGTATGAGTGACTAATACCAAGCTTACTGTGTCTGTTCGAGTATTGATGCACATCTACGCACCTAGAGTACAGATTCTATAGGCATACAGCATAGCCATAAGAGGTATATTGTGCCGGTCTACAAATCCCATGCTCATGAATGAATGTGATGCACCAGAATCAAATAACACATAAGCTAGATGGGAATCAATGGTGAACATACCAGACATCATCGGTTCCTGTTGCAATATCTGCTCAGCATCTGTGAAATTCACCTATCCAGATCGGCTGGCTAGCACTTTCTTCTTGATCACTGTCCTCTTGATAAGCCTAGAGTTAGCCGATAATTGAGTAGACTAGGCTAGCTGGTTCTAAGGACACTCTCGGGCATAGTGGCCATCCTTGCCGCATTTGAAGCAACCACCAGGCTTGTTTCCCTACCCCAGATGAGGTGGAACCTGCTGTCCCTGAGGCTGCTGGGGTTGCACCTACTGAGTGGGTGCACGCTACTACGTGGAAGAAGTCTGAGAAGTATGCTGGGGCTGCCGAAACAAATGCCCGCCTGATGATTCATAGGGCACCCGTCGAACAACCTGTACCTTCTGAGTATGGGGGTGGCTAGAGGACCCCGTAGCTAGCTGCTTTGTCTTCTAGTCTGCCTAGGAATCCCACTGCAAGCCCTCCATGATGATGGCAGCTTCATCATTGCCCTGAAGGTCTGATAGTTCCTAGTATACAATTTCTCCTGAAGGCTGCAAGAGAGGCCACGATAGAAGCAGTCCCTATTCTTCTCATTTGTGTCCACATGAGTTTGAGCATACTAGGACAAGTGATTGAACTTATTGACATAGTCCATCACTAACAAACTACCTTGTCGAAGGTCCAGAAACTCAGTCAGCTTCCTATTAAGGACACCAGCAGAAATATAAAATTCCCTGAATGCTGCGGTGAACTCCTGCTAGGTCACTCGGTGATTTGGCTACTGCATGGCATTGAAGGTATCCCACCATGCACTCGTGGACCCCAACAACTGATGCGCTATAAAATGCACTTTTTGCTCATCCGTCACATTGAGCAACAAGAACTTCTGCTCCAGAATACGAAGCCAATGCTCCACATCCTAGGGCTCAGTTGATGGTGTGAACATGGGCGGGTGCTTCTTGAGGATATCCTAGTAAGAGTAGGGTCCCTTAGGACCACGAGCACCGCCCCCATTCCCACCATTGCCCCCATGGCCTCCACGGGCGAAGCCAGTGACAGCCTGTGCCAATAGCTCCATGGCACGGGCTAACTCGCGGTGAGCTACCATCATTTCCACCATCATCTCCGCATGAGTCATCGGCGGTGGCAGCGGTAGTGGTGGAGGAGGAGCCAACAGTGGAGCCTCATGGCTCTCCCCATTAGCAAGCTCATTGGCTCAGCCACTTTCACCTTGGCCCTCGCCAAGACCGTGGCCCGCTCTGGCACTGGTGCTCCCGCATCTGGACCTCAGATTCATCTGTAAGAGATTGGAACCACCCACTTAGGACAACCTTCTTGATCAGAACAAGGGATTAGAGGAACGACACAACATTTATTAAAGCATTCTTTTAGTTGTCCTATCAATTTACTAATCCAATTATATGTGTAGGGGGGAACTTTAGTTTAAGCCAGATGCTACTATCATGATGCATGTATTAGCCTGTACGCTCACTAAAGCTGGAATATAACGGCATTCGCAAAATTTTGGCACATCGCACACTCACTTTTCTGTATGCTAAGCAATTTCTTACGCAATGTAAGTCAGTGTACCTACAAAAACTGATTAGATAAAACCAGTGCCGCTATCCTAGATAGACCATATTGCTAGGGCTTATACTTATTTACACACTATAGCGCATCCTATTTTTTACAAAACTTTTTGTTGGTCAAACTAATAAGTTTGGGAAAAGAGTGATAAACTCGTAAACTCATTATTGGCTCTAGTACCAACTGTGGCAGAACCACCCGAAATAACACACTTACGGAGGCGCTCGTCTTCCACCAGACACTAAGTACCCCAAGAGCAAGCTACAGCGGGCGGTATCCATCGGGCGCACCCCAAGGGAGAACCCAAAAGATCCACATTTTTTCTCAAGGATCCAATAATGAGAACTTGTTACAATACTTAATACATTTCATACATCCAGAGTTCTTAGAAATTCATTATTACATTGCCAAATGTTAGAATATGGAATATTAAACAGCGGAATTAAAAATAAACATCTAGCAATAAAGAATAAGGATCCGTCTATGCCCACTAGAAGAATCCTCCACACAAAGGTACTCCTCAAGCATTACCTACAACAGGGGTAAATAAACCCTGAGTACACAATGTACTCGCAAGACTTATCCGACTAGTGGGAATAATTTCCCGACTCCAAGGGATATGCAAAGCTTTATGGTTTGCTGGTTTCCTTTTTGCAAAAAGCAATACTAATAGTGAATCCTTATTTATGTTATTATTATCAACCATGATTAATTTATTATCTAGCCATTCTATGTAACCACCTGTTCTACTTTCAAGCAAGAGTGGAGCAACCAGATCCATTTCATCACCTTTCCTCTTTCAGTTATTACTACGGTGCTAGAGTTTTGACAAGCTGTACTGGATTTCCCGGTGATTCGTGAATCAATGCCCCTAGCCGGGTACCCCAAAAACACATGCCCTGCTTGTACCCTAGGCACAAGCAGGACCAACCCATCACCCTCTAGTCCTGGGGTCCAGGTCCCTATCCAAACTTGGACTCCAAGCCCTTGCTTCTAAGTCCCGAACTTAGTGCGGTGCAAGGACCTCCACCATCCCCGCCTCCAATCAGTCGGTCTGAAAAGAGCTAGAACCCACAACAAGAGAGCAACAAGTCTTCCCTACACGTATACCCAAGTATGTGCTTGGGATAATAAGTCTATTGCAACGGTCGGTCCTTAACCAACACAGATAGGGAAAAAGTGTAACCAAGCTATGCCCTGTTGGCCGCAGGACACAACCTCTTACACCCACCAGTACCCAATCCATATCCCTGCCCGGTCACCACTTTTCCTTTCCACCATTTTATCATGAGTGATCATAATTATCACCCATTATGAGTAACGACAGGTTACTCATGCTACCGAAATCCTAAGCATAGCAGCTACTCGACCTATACTAGTAGGACTCATAGGTAGATATATTTATACATATAGTTTCCATAAAATGCCTATAACATAAATACACATCATATATATTTAGTGATCATTTAAAATAAGGGTTATGCATCGAGGGTTGCCTTGGGCAGGCGATGGGTCAACAAAGTCAGCATCAAAAGGCTCCAGGGCTCCCTCCTGCATGAGGATCACCTCCTCGTACTCTTCAATGACCTCTTCATAATCCTGTTCATCCACGGGCATGAACTCTACCAATTCATGATCTACATGCATGAAATGATGATGCAACACTTAGTAATATGGCAACAACAACTCTTAACATAAAAATACAGCTATCAAGCTAGTAAGCGAGTTCTACCGACTAAGGTGCTAAGTTACCTATTGTTACCACTAACAAGTATGAAGCATGACATATATTATTTTAGCAAGTAAAGGTATTCTTACTCTTAATACCGATTTACTCTATATATGATAAAACAAGGATACTAGCTATTCTATTTATCAACCTACTCTAGGGCTACAAAAATTACAGTGAGCACATAATAATCTAAGGATCTTACTGTAAAAATTTCATGGCTAAAGCTATCATCAATTTGCCACAAAAATTCCTACAAATTTTAATCTACATAATACTAAGCTCTCTAATTTGAATTTATGAACCTATCCTTATCACAGCTAATTGTAAACTAACTACACCAACAAATAGATAACAATTTTGTGAACCTAACAAATTTTGTTTCATTATTTTTGGACATCTATAACATTTACTACAATTTATCAAAGTTTAGCTCAAAACTAAATTGAATAAGCATTTATAACTTCACTAGAATTTGAAAAACTAAAATGTATCGCGTGGCCCGCGAGTGAGCGGCTCGGCCCAACCCGGCGCAACGCGCGCGTGCTGCACCGTGCGGCCCACGCGCGTGGGGGGGGGGGCGTGGCCCAGTCTGCGCGACGACGGCCCGTGATGGGAAGGACCCGCGCGCTTGTCATCTTACGAAAAAATCCTCGACCTTTTCGGTAATAACACGAGTACTAAGAGCACTATTCTATCAGTCTATGATTACGCAAAACAGTCCCTGCAATAACCTATCTTCGCAACGGTGATACCCCCGGTCACCCACGCACGTACCGGTGCAACGACGCTGGCACCGGGCGGTTACGCCGGCCACATCAGCCCTTCCTCGCCCTAACTACAGAGCCGATACCTACCTAGGAGTGAACGCAAAGCACTAGGCGTAGGAAGCATGAGCTGGGATGCCACAGCAAGGCTGGACCGTGGTGGTGGAGATCCTGCAACTATGGCGGTGGCGTTTCGGTGAGTTACAACAATGCCGAAGAAATTGGGGTAGCTAGTGAGCTTAGGTAACTCACCACAGAACCAATCGAGGCAGTGGTTCAACCAGAGATGGCCCAAGCTGAGCTAGCCGTGTGCGCACGAACGGTGTGGTGGCGCACGGCGGTGGCAAGGCTGTGTCAGGGAAGGCTAGGCGGTGGTAGCGATTCAACAAAGGTGTGCAGGGTGATTAGCAGGTGGAGGTAAAGCTAGCGATGCAAGAAATTGACACGAGCTGCACTAGATAGGGAGCTTGCCTTCGACGCTGACCAACACGGTCTTATTGACCCAATGGAACAATAGCTCCAAATTGGAGCATGGCACGGCGAGGCTTGCTGCAAGGTGGGGTTGAGTGGGTGGCTAGCTACTTAGCAGAGCCAAGGACAGGGTTAATTGGATTGAGGTGGCTCCACCAGGACAAATTGAGAGGTGAAGGACTAGCGACCATGGCGATAGAAGAACAGGGGAGACAGACATGGCTTAGTGTGGCATTGCCATGGCGGGACGTGGCTGTCAATTGGTGCACAAATACATATGGCTATGGGGCAATGGGTAAATGGACAACATGCACAGGATGGTGGGCTGCACGGCCATAAACTGCAAGCTGATGATGGAGGCTCAGCTCTATGCGCCATAGTGGCATTACGCCGATCAGAGGAGGCAGCAGCGCAGCGCCGTCGAGCGCCGATGTGATGGCAAGGCAGATGAGGCAAGGCGACATGCGAGCAATGCCAAATGTGGCCATGCGCTCACAGCACCTCACAGGCGAGTATGAGGCGGCATGCGGACGCGATGGCGGTAGTAGAGCATGCGCGGTGACTTCACGCAAGCAGCTGCGGCTAGCAACAACGCAGTGGCGTGACACGCGGGGTCAATGACATGGCAAAGCGGTGCCAGTGGCTGAGTTAGGGCAACGGGCATGTGACGACAGCGGTGCTGACTGAGCGGCCAGGTCGCTGGCACGACATGCGCATGCATGTGCGTGTGTGGGTGCTTGCATGAGTGCGGCAGTGGTGGTGCGGCTGTGCACGCCTAGGTGCGACAACAGTGGGGCGGGTGCATGCGTCAGGGCATGGTAGCTGTAACACCCCTGTGTTATGAGTGCACTAAAACACTTGCATCACATGAGCATGAGCATCATCATCCCATTCATAAGCATCATCCCATTATGAATGTTATCATTTCATGTGTGTTTCTATTTGAACTGCTTGGTTTTATGCTAGCAATTGTGTGTGCTAATGTGTGGTCTATGCAAATGTGTGTCAAATGTTCCGTTAAGCAACTTAGCTACACTTAGAATGTCTTTAGCAACAATGTTCATGTTGACCATCTTACATAATTACACTTCCAAGTCATGGTTTGACCTTTGTAGAACACTAGAGCTCCTAAGTTTGACTGTTTAAGAAGTACAACTTAGAATGTTTGCATGTCTGAGCAACCTAAAGCAAAGTTGTAGCAAATTTTATAAGGAACAAACTTTGTTTGGGAGCCAACTCATGAAAATGTGCACAACATGTTCAAAAAGGACCCACAAGTCAGAATTGAAAGCTATTTCGACAATTGAAAATTTTTCTAAGTGTTTTACTGGATTTCAGTTTCGTGTACCCAACTTTTTCGCCTTGTATCTCCCTAACCTGACCAAATCAGCTCGAGTGCCAATTGGAAGAGTTGTAGTTCTCACCTCAATCTCCAACTTTGTCAACTTAACCTAGAGCTAGATCGGCACCGTTTAAGAGTTATTGCTCGTCGAAAACTCATTGTCAGACTCCATCGTTTTTCACTGAATCATGTCTACAGTGTTTCAGCAGTTCAAATCATGGCCGACCGAGCTCAGGCCATGCACACCAAGTGGAGGCCGTACGCCGGCGTTGGCCCCGCAGGTCAGGCCGTCGCGGCCACGATGACGCCACGTGCCCCTCAGCTCGCTTATTTGCTTCGCCCACGCCACGTCTCGCCTCGCCCGTTCGCCAGAACTGAGCACAGTGCCTCCGCCGTTGCTGAGCAAGCCGCGCCATCGCCCAGCTCGCTCACCACCACAAAAACACTACCGCCAGCCAGCTCCAAGCTCCGCCGCAACCTCCTCTTGCTCGTCGTCGTCTCCACGTAGTTAGTCAACCTCAGGTGGGGCCGCATTCGGCGTTCCCGCGCCATCGCAACCTCGTCGGAGGTGAGCCTGCCGTGGCCAACCACCACCGGAGCTCTCTCCCTCCTTTCTCTCCCATCCCTCATTGTCTCTGTGAACTCCTGTTGCTCACGCCAGGCTTAGGTCGGACCGCCATGGCCGGAGTTGGCCGGCATACCTTGCGCAGCGCCGCCGCAACCACCATTGCCGACGGCGACCTCCTCCTCTGTAGCTAGGGGGATCGTTTTCTACTCCCATCGGTGCGGGGCAGTGTGCTGAGCATGTTGGTGCCACCCCCTTCGCCAGAATCCTCGTCGTCGTCGAGCGGTGGCCGGTCAATGACCTCCCCTGCTTCGGCTGCGACTGGCCGGTGGGTCCATTGACCCCGCGGGACCCGCCTGTCAATGGCTCATAGAGTTTGCGATTTGAGTTTAAATGCAGATTTTTATGCTATTTTGTGATTTTTGTATCTCCCAAGTGGTAGATCCAAATGGAGTGAGGCAAATTTTGGTAGAGTCACAATGAAGTGTAGTATTTAAGAAAAATAGGACATGAGCACATGTTGTAGAAATTTTGGATGAATTAAATAGGAACTTAAAATGTGTTTTTAAATGCATGCAAACTTGTTTAAATTATATCTTGAGTTCCTGTACTCCAAAAATTATGAAATTTTGTGGGTGAGCTATTATTGATGAGTAGAAGCTCTGGTAAAAATTTGAGAGTCAGAGCATGTATGGTTTTTGAGTTATAGATTTTTCTTTTACCATTGGTTGATACTTGTGTGAATTTTCTTAAATTATCTAGGAATCCTATGACCCTGAAATTTGGTGGGTAGCATCCTAGTACCTTAAGTATGCTAGGAAAAATATGAAATCTGTTGCTTGACACTTTTCACTAAGGTTTCCTATTTATGCCATTTTAAGCCTTTATGCCTTGTCATTTTTGTGTAGGATGAGATACTTGTTCAATTGATGCGAAATTTATGTAGTAGCCTATTGGAGACATGTATAAGCTACTGTAAGTTTTGTGGAATTTTAGGTACACTTTGGATATGTGTTTATTATTTAACCTAAGTATCTAAATAATTTATTAAAGGCATGAGAATAATTTAGTTAGGAATGGACACTATGTTTTCTGGTGTTCTTTCAACATGTATGATGAGTTAGTAAAGTTGGTATTGTCGGTTTGTATGTTTACAACGTAAGTTAATAATTATTTCTTGCGTTGTGTCTTTCTGGACAATTATGGGAACTTTATAAAGTTCCCCATGATAAATTGGTTTGTTAGGAAAGTGGTCAATAACAGAGTTGTAGACAATTTTATAAGCTTTCCAGAAAGTCTTAAATCATGGTATTTTGATTTGTAGAACTCCAGTTATGGATCAAACTTGTAGCTGCTGTTTGCAGCCTGAAAACTGTTGAGTGCAGTGACTGACTTGTTTGCTTTATATGAGTTGATGTGATGATTTGGATGCTAGGCTAATTAAGATAAATTGTTAGTTGCAGGTGCTATACCTCTTACCAAAGATGAACAACTTTATCTTAGGTTATTAGAACTTGGTGAGTGTGCCGTTTTTATTTTCTAAAAGAGATATGCACCTACTCGGTAAAAAAATCAATGTTAATCTGCATCATTATGTCTTTCATGCATCCATTCATACATGGCTATACATTTCATCATCATCTTCCATCTCTTGTGCATGCACGATTCTTACTATGCATATGCATGCAATAGGTGTTCCGGAGGGAGTTACGCTTCTGAAATTCGAGCCAGTACTTCCGGAGGAGCAGCAGCAAGCTCAGGAGCAGGAGGTGCAGGCCCCCGAAGAAGGAGTCAACAAAGAAGTTCTTGAGTGCCCTGATCACCAACCTTCATCTTTTCTGAAAGGCAAGCCCCGGAGCATTCTAAGTCTCCTATGTTTTAAAAATGGTTACTTTGAGTATCTTGATTTATTGATGCATTAAGTGATAGGAATTGGATACGAACACTTCTTGCATATATATCTATTCCTTGGCCAGTATATGTACCTTGAATCCTATTTAGGTCCAGGAGTGAATCAAAGCTTAGCCATGCTTAGACCGGTAAGAGTCAGGTGATTTCCTATCACCTGCATATTAGGAAAAATGTCTGGTCACGGTTGGCTATAATTGCTATCGTGGAGAATAACCATGTGTTAATAATGAATTTTGACCGGGTGGGAGGATGATAGAGAAGCAACAAGGCAAGGAGGTCTTGGGTGTGGATATATCCCCGTTTGTGTCAGTTAAGGACTAATTCGCTGTACGTCCTCATGTCATGTTGAACGCATGCCTATCACTTAGTTGGCCGAATAACTCGTTCCGACCACGAAGCCGAGTAGCTCAACTTAGGCCGGAAGACCGAGAAGTGAAAGTGCGCACCTTAGCGGTAGCAAGGATGTGCGGGGAGCTATTGGCGTAAGTCCACGGTGAGATTGACCACCTGGCAGAGTGGACTCCCTGAGGGTGCGGCGCTGCTCGGAGCCACGATTCCTGAGATGTACCAAAGGTGACCTAAGGCTGCCTTCACGAGGTATGCCTAGGTTTGTGTTAGGAATACCCCTCCAGCTGGATAGGAATCAATTCAAATTGCCGTCTCTCCCGAATAGTGAGAACTTGACTGAGCAGCGGCAACGTAGATGCACTTAATTGAACTTGATGGTTAAATCGATAATGATGATGATACAACATTATACCGGATATGGTTACTAATGTTTGGAGTTAATCAATTGCTTGCTCTAGTACAAGTGCTAATCTAGTTGATAGGTTACTAGTGTTAAATTGCTGCTTACTCATAAATCAAATTATGTTCTCGTATCACTAAAGCTTTTATGCAAAATGGTTGTCAAGCTAGAGCCACCGATAAAGCCTTGCATACTCCTTGGTGTCATTTATTTCTAGTTTACGATGGGTAAGTCTAGCTGAGTACCTTCTCGTACTCAGGGTTTATTTCCCCCTTGTTGCAGATGATGTGCTCTATAACGGCTACTGCAAGTATTGTCTCCACCCTACGGGGGATGAAGACTAGATCATGGGCATGATCATCTACGTTATCTTATCTTACTGCTTTTGCTAGATATGACTATGGAACTGGCTTGTATTTGAACTAAGTGTGTGTGATGGTGTTAAACTACTTTGCTTCCGCTATTTGTGAACTCGTTTTGTAATAACTATGTGTACTCTGATGTATGAGGTACTTATGAACTACTTGTGAAATGAATATAACATGTGGCTTGTTATGTTAAATTACTGTGATCTTGGTTGTATACAAGTTGGTTTGAAATCCTTCGTGGTTTCAGTTGACTACCGGATTTATATGGGTTCAAGTATGACGGTTTGATCACTTCGGTGATTGCTTTTGTACTTATGCTCTTATAAATTGGTCGGTTCTGTTACAGCTGGTATCAGAGCTAGATTCAACATTAAACATGTCATATGTGTATTTAAAACAAAAGCTTTTGTTTGCGAAAATCAGTTTTGACATCTTACAGTTACCTATATATATAGGTGTCAAATCTGAAATTTTATCTAAGTATGCCAGTGGTCATATCCTCTATGCCCAAATAAGGACTTTCAGGTGGCTTATTTAAGTAATGACTTTTGGGGGGAAATTGCTTGCATTTTATTTCGTCGTCCATACGGCGTGCTATTATATGGATGCTATCCGCTTGGGTGGTAATGTATGGATCAATTGCCTCTACGCCCAGGTAAAGTGAGTTGTGAGAGCATGACCGTCCAACTGTCGGTCTAGGGGAGAGCCAGTTATGGTTACCAGAATGTTTACATGTTGCACACATGTACATATGAAGGTACTTAATTGTGGGTGTATCAATTGGGTAGCTTTGGACACCAAAGTATATATATCCGGGGATGTATATATGGAGAGTATCTTAGTTTACTGCTTTCATTGCATACTTATTTCTTTTGTTGGGATGGGCTGCAATGAAATTTTCTGTAGATACACTAACAACGCAACGTGTAGCTTGACTAGATACGTATATGAGAGAACGTATGTATGCCATCGTCTATGTCGCTAGAATGTTAAATTTCCTTAAGATTCGTGAGGACGTACGGAACGTGCATGCATCATGTTTACTCATGCCATTACATTTTTGCATCACTCCCTCCCTTATCTTTAATTATTCCATTATAGATTTCTCATCCTGTAAGGTAATCCTCTCACACCCAAGTTGCAATGCTACTACTGATGGCCGCACTAGCACTACCGCCCTAGAGCAGCACATTCCTTCATGTGTTTGGTGCCCCAACCCTATTGTGGATGGTGCTACATTCAGTAGGATACACGAAGCAGTCTCGTTATACTTAGATGTAATCTCTAAAACTGGCATGTTGGTTCCATTTGGATGTGAGTTTTAAATTGAAGTCTAGTTTTGAAGTTGACCAAAAATTTGGCATGTGAGCGTATGCATCGCATGAATGTGCGGAGTAAAGTTACGGCGATGTTAGGAGGATGAATTATTGCACCTCTGTTTATTGTATGAAATTAATCTCTCTAATAAGTTTAGTTTGGCATAATTCTACAATTCATCTGCAATGTATCTAACCTCGTCCATCATTACTCACAAATGAGCTTCTACAGATGTCGCGCAATCTGCGTTCAGGCCATGGTGGGGGTAGTGGTGATGATGATCTTCCACCGCCACCATCGCCCACACTGTCTGATCTGTTGGCCATGCTTGTGGAAGGTCAGCGTGCATTGGGTGATGCTATGCGTACCATGGCCTAGCATCAAGCCCAGGGCCGCAATCAGTGACAGGGACTAGAGCCCAACCAATTTAGTGATTTCAAGGAATTCCAAGATACCAAGCCACCTATCTTCAAGGAAGCTGAAGAGCCGCTCCAAGCAGAAGAGTGGCTAAACATGCTTGAGCACAAGTTCCATTTGCTTAGGGTGACAGAGCAGATGAAGGCGGAGTATGCTTCGCATCAGCTACAAGGACCAGCAGGTATATGGTGGCGACATTATCGGTCCACCCTACCCGAAAATGCCCAGATCACTTGGAATCGATTCCAGGAGGCTTTCAAGAGTCATTATATTCCTCCCGGGTTGATGGCCATAAAGCATAATGAGTTTATGAAGTTGGTGCAGGGCACCAAGACACTCACTTAATATCTTCATGCCTTCAATCATCTAGCAAGGTATGCTCTAGAATTCGTTGATTCAGAAGCAAAGAAAATCGCCAGCTTTAAGAGAGGGCTTAGTCCCAAACTGATGAAGTCCATGGGGAACAACAAGAGTATCACTTTCAATGAGTTCGTAAGCAATGCTCTTACTCAAGAGAATAATGATAATGTCTATGCTGCTTCCAAAAATCGCAAGAGGGCCTTTGAGGCAGGTGTATCTCAGGCTAGAGCTCCAGTAGCGAAGACTCAGTTTCGCCCACCGACTACAGCCATTAGGTACCGGACGCCACAAAAGAAGAATTAGGCAAAGACTGGTTTCAAGAAGGCATTTACTGTACCTCATCCAAAGGGCACCACAGGACCAGGAAATTCTTTTGTTCTGCCAGCTAATAGGCCCTGCTGGAATTGTGGCAGGACAGGTCATTGGTCCAAGAATTATCCGTATCCTCAGAAGAACAATCAGAAGCAAGGGAATTCTGGTGCTCGTCAAGGACATGTTAACTACACCAACGTGACCGAGATACCCTCAGGAGAGGTAGTCACCGCGGGTAAGTTTCTTGTGAATCACCATTCGATAGTTGTACTATTTGATTCTGGTGCTTCGCATTCATTTATGAGTCCAGCTTTTGCATCAAAATACAATAAGAAGGTAATTATAGTATCCACAGGTAGTTATTGCATTAGTGCAGCTAGAAGTAATATTTTGACCAATCAAATAGTGTTGGGGGTGAGTATTGAAATAGAGGGATGAGTGTTTATGGCCGATGTGGTAGTTCTACCGGGATTAGGGATAGATGTAAATTTGGGAATGAAGTGGATGAGCGGTCATGGAGTGCTCATTGATACTTCCACTAGGGTTGTTATGTTGAGGGATCCTATCAGCAAGGAAGCCTTCCTTGTGCCACTTCCCAGAGAGCTAGAACTCCACAACACTGCTAATGCTATCCAGACCCCGAGAATTGAGGACGTCCTAGTAGTGTGTGAATTTCTAGATGTATTTCCTGATGATCTACCTAGTTTACCGCCGGATTGAGATATTGAATTCAAGAACAAGTTAGTGTCGGGCACTGCACCTATTTCTAGAAGGCCTTATAGGATGCCGCCCAATGAGTTAGCAGAGCTTAAAGTTCAGTTACAAGATCTGTTAGAGAAAGGCCTTATCCGACCTAGTGCGTCTCCCTAGAGTTGTCCTGCTATATTTGTGAAGACGAAGGACAAGTCATTGCGCATGTGTGTGGATTATCGTCCACTCAATGCGGTGACAATCAAGAACAAGTACCCATTGCCCCACATTGATATTTTGTTTGATTAGTTGTCTAAGGCAAAGGTATTCTCTAAAATTGATTTGAGATCTGGTTATCATCAGATAAAAATTAGACCGGAGGATGTGCCTAAGACCGCTTTCTCCACCAGATACGGGTTGTATGAGTATCTGGTTATGTCTTTCGGCCTAACCAATGCTCCTGCATACTTCGTATATCTGATGAATTCTATGTTCATGGAAGAACTAGACAAATTTGTAGTTGTCTTCATTGATGACATCTTGATCTTTTCTATAAATGCTGAAGAACATGCCGAGCATCTGAGAGTTGTTTTATCTAGGCTACGAGAGCATAAGCTTTATGCCAAGTTCACTAAATGTGAGTTTTGGCTTAAGAAAGTACCTTTCTTGGGTCATGTGTTGTCCGATGAAGGGATTTCGGTTGATCCGTCTAAGGTGCAAGAAGTCATGAATTGGAAAGCACCAACTTCAGTACATGAGATCAGAAGTTTCCTTGGTTTAGCTGGATATTATCGTCGATTCATCCCAGATTTCTCTGAGGTAGCCAAGCCCATGACCAGGTTGCTTCAAAAAGATGTAAAGTTTGTTTGGACTCCAGAGTGTGAGACTGCTTTTTGCACTTTGAGGACCTTGTTGACATCAGCTCCTGTGTTGGCACAACCTGACATTGAGAAACCTTTTGATGTGTTTTGTGATGCATCAGGTACCAGTTTAGGATGTGTCCTTATGTAGGAAGGCTGAGTTATCGCCTATGCCTCATGTCAGCTAAGGAAGCACGAAGCGAATTATCCAACTCATGATCTTGAGTTAGCTGCGGTTGTTCATGCTTTGAAGATTTGGAGGCATTACCTGCTCGGTAACGTGTGCCATATTTATACCGATCATAAAAGTCTCAAGTATATCTTCACTCAACCAGAATTGAACATGAGACAGAGAAGATGGCTAGAGTTGATTAAAGATTATAACTTAGAAGTTCATTATCATCCGGGTAAAGCAAATGTTGTTACTAATGCTTTGAGTAGGAAATCTCATTGTAATTCTCTCTTGGAGGCAGATTATCATTTGGCGCATCTGTTACATCCTGTTGTGTTGCACAGTATTACCCTTAGTTGCTCTCTAGAAAGTAAAATCATCAAGCTTCAGAAAACCAATGTGGGTGTGTTCCACATCAAAAGAAAGATGAAGGAACAAGAGACAAAACACTTTCGTATTGATGAGAAGGGTGTTCTATGGTTTAAGGATAGACTGGTAGTACCGAAGGATAAAGAGCTTAGAAACCAAATCTTAGGAGAAGCTCACTCATCCAAGTTATCTATCCACCCGGGAAGTAGCAAAATGTATCAAGATTTGAAATCTTGCTTTTGGTGGACCAAGATGAAGAAAGAAATCGTAGCTTATGTTGCAATGCGACAATTGTTGTAGAGTCAAAGCAATTCGCATGAAGCCTACTGGACTTCTCCAACCATTGTCTATACCAGGATGGAAGTGGGAAGAGATTAGTATGGATTTTATTGTTGGACTTCCCCCTACCCAAAAGAATTTTAATTCCATATGGGTAATAGTGGATCATTTAACAAAGTCTGCTCATTTCATACTAGTTAGAGTTGACTATCGACCAAGTGACTATGCTGAGCTATATTTTAACTAGATAGTACATCTCCATGGTGTCCCTAGAACCATTGTATCCGACAGAGGACCTCAGTTCACCGCTCATTTTTGGGAACAACTACATAAGATGATAGGGACCAACTTAGTTAGAAGTTCTGCTTATCATCCGCAAACCTTCGGACAGACAGAGCGAGTGAATCAAATATTGGAAGACATGTTAAGAGCTTGCATCATATCATCCAAAGGTTCATGGGATAAGTGGTTACCCTTGGCTGAATTTTCCTGTAATAATAGTTATCAAGAAAGTATCAAGATGGCCCCGTTCGAAGCGTTGTATGGTCGCAAGTGTAGAACTCCTTTGAACTGGGTTGAATCTGGAGAAAGGAGATACTACGGCATTGATTTTGTCGAAGAGGCTGAACAACAAGTCCGTACTATCCAAAAACATATGAAAGCCGCTCAAGCTAGGCAGAAAAGCTATGTGGATAAAAGAAGGAAGCCCATTGAGTTTGAAGTGGGTGATCACGTTTATCTGAAGGTATCACCGATGAAAGGTGTGCAGCGATTCAGAGTAAAGAGAAAGCTTGCACCTAGGTATGTAGGTCCATATCCGATCATAGAGAAGAGTGGGAATGTAGCTTACAAGATAGAGTTACCTTACGAGATGAGAGCTATCTTCAATGTTTTTCATGTATCTCAATTGAAGAAATGTCTCCGTGTTCCTGAAGAAAGAGTTTCACTTCGAGATGTCAAGTTGAAATCAGATCTATCCTATGAAGAAAGACCAGTGCGGGTTATCAACATGAGAGAAAGAGTAACCCAGAACCATGTGGTTAAGTTCTACAAGGTTAAGTGGAGTAACCAGGGTAGTGAGAGCGATGCAACGTGGGAACGGGAAGATTATTTGAAGGATGTATACCCTACCTTTTATTCAAAATGGTACGCTTTTCAAATCTCAGGGCGAGATTTTTGTAAGGGGGGAGGGCTGTAACACCCCTGTGTTATGAGTGCACTAAAACACTTGCATCACATGAGCATGAGCATCATCATCCCATTCATAAGCATCATACCATTATGAATGTTATCATTTCATGTGTGTTTCTATTTGAACTGCTTGGTTTTATGCTAGCAATTGTGTGTGCTAATGTGTGGTCTATGCAAATGTGTGTCAAATGTTCCCTTAAGCAACTTAGCTACACTTAGAATGTCTTTAGCAACAATGTTCATGTTGACCATCTTACATAATTACACTTCCAAGTCATGGTTTGACCTTTGTAGAACACTAGAGCTCCTAAGTTTGACTGTTTAAGAAGTACAACTTAGAATGCTTGCATGTCTGAGCAACCTAAAGCAAAGTTGTAGCAAATTTTATAAGGAACAAACTTTGTTTGGGATCCAACTCATGAAAATGTGCACAACATGTTCAAAAAGGACCCACAAGTCAGAATTGAAAGTTGTTTCAAGAAATGAAAATTTTTCTGTGTTTTACTGGATTTTAGTTTCGTGTACCCAACTTTTTCGCCTTGTATCTCCCTAACCTGACCAAATGAGCTTGAGTGCCAATTGGAAGAGTTGTAGTTCTCACCTCAATCTCCAAATTTGTCAACTTAACCTAGAGCTAGATCAGCACCGTTTAAGAATTATTGCTTGTCGAAAACTCGCTGTCAGACTCCATCATTTTTCACTAAATCACGTCTAAAGTGTTTCGGTAGTTCAAATCATGGCCAACCGAGCTCAGGCCGCGTGCGCCAAGTGGAGGCTGTACGCCAGCGTTGGCCCCGCGGGTCAAGCCGTTGCGGCCACGATGATGCCACGCGCCCCTCAGCTCACCTATTTGCTTCGCCCGCGCCGTGTCTTGCCTCGCCCGTTCGCTAGAACCGAGCACAGCGCCTCCGCCATTGCTGAGCAAGCCGCGCCGTCGCCCAGCTCGCTCACCGTCACAAAAATGCTGCCGCCAGCCAGGTCCAAGCTCCGCCACAACCTCCTCTTGCTTGTCGTCATCTCCACGCAGTCAGTCAACCTCGGGTGGGGCCGCATTCGGTGTTCCCGCGCTGTCGCAACCTCGTCGGAGGTGAGCCCGCCGTGGCCAACCACCACCGGAGCTCTCTCCCTCCTTTCTCTCCTATCCCTCGTTGTCTCTGCGAACTCCTGTTGCTCACGCCAGGCTTAGGTCGGACTGCCATGGCCGGAGTTGGCCGGCGTACCTTGCGCAGCGCCACCGCAACCACCATTGCCGACGGCGACCTCCTCCTCTGTAGCTAGGGGGATCGTTTTCTCTCCCATCGGCGCGGGGCAGTGTGCTGAGCATGTTGGTGCCACCCCCTTCACCGGAATCCTTGCCGTCGTCGAGCGGTGGCCGGTCAATGACCTCCCCTGCTTCGGCTGTGACTGGCCGGTGGGTCCATTGACCTCGCGGGACCCGCCTGTCAATGGCTCATAGAGTTTGAGATTTGAGTTTAAATGTAGATTTTTATGCTATTTTGTGATTTTTGTATCTCCCAAGTGGTAGATCCAAATAGAGTGAGGCAAATTTTGGTAGAGTCACAATGAAGTGTAGTATTTAAGAAAAATAGGACATGAGCACATGTTGTAGAAATTTTGGATGAATTAAATAGGAACTTAAAATGTGTTTTTAAATGCATGCAAACTTGTTTAAATTATATCTTGAGTTCTTGTGCTCCAAAAATTATGAAATTTTGTGGGTAAGCTATTCTTGATGAGTAGAAGCTCTGGTAAAAATTTGAGAGTCATTGCATGTATGGTTTTTGAGTTATAGATTTTTCTTTTACCATTGGTTGATACTTGTGTGAATTTTATTAAATTATCTAGGAATCCTATGACCCTAAAATTTGGTGGGTAGCATCCTAGTACCTTAAGTATGCTAGGAAAAATATGAAATTTGTTGCTTGACACTTTTCACTAAGGTTTCCTATTTATGCCATTTTAAGCCTTTATGCCTTGTCATTTTTGTGTAGGATGAGATACTTGTTCAATTGATGCGAAATTTATGTAGTAGCCTATTGGAGACATGTATAAGCTACTGTAATTTTTGTGGAATTTTAGGTACACTTTGGATATGTGTTTATTATTTAACCTAAGTATCTAAATAATTTATTAAAGGCATGAGAATAATTTAGTTAGGAATGGACACTATGTTTTCTGGTGTTCTTTCAACATGTATGATGAGTTAGTAAAGTTGGTATTGTCGGTTTGTATGTTTACAACGTAAGTTAATAATTATTTCTTGCGTTGTGTCTTTCTGGACAATTATGGGAACTTTATAAAGTTCCCCATGATAAATTGGTTTGCTAGGAAAGTGGTCAATAACAGAGTTGTAGACAATTTTATAAGCTTTCCAGAAAGTCTTAAATCATGGTATTTTGATTTCTAGAACTCCAGTTATGGATCAAACTTGTAGCTGCTGTTTGCAGCCTGAAAACTGTTGAGTGCAGTGACTGACTTGTTTGCTTTATATGAGTTGATGTGATGATTTGGATGCTAGGCTAATTAAGATAAATTGTTAGTTGCAGGTGCTAGACCTCTTACCAAAGATGAACAACTTTATCTTAGGTTATTAGAACTTGGTGAGTGTGCCGTTTTTGTTTTCTAAAGAGATATGCACCTACTCGGTAAAAAAAATCAATGTTAATCTTGCATCATTATGTCTTTCATGCATCCATTCATACATGGCTATACATTTCATCATCATCTTCCATCTCTTGTGCATGCATGATTCTTACTATGCATATGCATGCAATAGGTGTTCCGGAGGGAGTTACGCTTCTGAAATTTGAGCTAGTACTTCCGGAGGAGCAGCAGCAAGCTCAGGAGCAGGAGGTGCAGGCCCCCGAAGAAGGAGTCAACGAAGAAGTTCTTGAGTGCCCCGATCACCAACCTTCATCTTTTCTGAAAGGCAAGCCTCGGAGCATTCTAAGTCTCCTATGTTTTAAAAATGGTTACTTTGAGTATCTTGATTTATTGATGCATTAAGTGATAGGAATTGGATGCGAACACTTCTTGCATATATATCTATTCCTTGGCCAGTATACGTACCCTGAATCCTATTTAGGTCCAAGAGCGAATCAAAGCTTAGCCATGCTTAAACCGGTAAGAGTCAGGTGATTTCCTGTCACCTGCATATTAGGAAAAATGTTTGGTCACGGTTGGCTATAATTGCTATCGTGGAGAATAACCATGTGTTAATAATGAATTGTGACCGGGCAGGAGGTCGATAGAGAAGCAACAAGGCAAGGAGGTCTTGGGTGTGGATCTATCCCCGTCTATGTCGGTTAAGGACTGATTCGCTGTACGTCCTCATGTCATGTTGAACGCATGCCTATCACTTAGTTGGTCGGATAACTCGTTCCGACCACGAAGCCGAGTAGCTCAACTCAGGCTGGAAGACTGAGAAGTGAAAGTGCGCACCCTGGCGGTAGCAAGGATATGCGGGGAGCTATTGGCGTAAGTCCATGGTGAGATTGACCACCTGGCAGAGTGGACTCCCTGAGGGTGTGGCGCTGCTCAGAGCCGCGATTCCTGAGATGTACCAAAGGTGACCTAAGGCTGCCTTCACGAGGTATGCCTGGGTTTGTGTTAGGAATACCCCTCCAGCTGGATAGGAATTGATTCGAATCGCCGTCTCTCCCAGATAGTGAGAACTTGACTGAGCAGCGGCAACGTAGATGCACTTAATTAAACTTGATGGTTAAATCGATAATGATGATGATACAACATTATACCGGATATGGTTACTAATGTTTGGAGTTAATCAATTGCTTGCTCTAGTATAGGTGTTAATCTAGTTGATAGGTTACTAGTGTTAAATTGTTGCTTACTCATAAATCAAATTATGTTCTTGTATCACTAAAGCTTTTATGCAAAATGGTTGTCAAGCTAGAGCCACCGATAAAGCCTTGCATACTCCTTGGTGTCATTTATTTCTGGTTTACAACGGGTAAGTCTAGCTGAGTACCTTCTCATAGTTAGGGTTTATTTCCCCCTTGTTGCAGATGACGTGCTCTATAACGCCTACTGCAAGTATTGTCTCCACCCTGCGGAGGATGAAGACTAGATCATGGGCATGATCATCTACGTTATCTTATCTTACTGCTTTTGCTGGATATGACTATGGAACTGGCTTGTATTTGAACTAAGTGTGTGTGATGGTGTTAAACTACTTTGCTTCCGCTATTTGTGAACTCATTTTGTAATAACTATGTGTACTCTAATGTATGAGGTACTTATGAACTACTTGTGAAATGAATGTAACATGTGGCTTGTTATGTTGAATTACTGTGAACTTGGTTGTATACAAGTTGGTTTGAAATCCTTCATGGTTTCAGTTGACTACCAGGTTTATATGGGTTCAAGTATGACGGTTTGATCACTCTATTGATTGCTTTTGTACTTGTGCTCTTATAAATTGGTCGATTCTGTTACATGGTAGCGGTGGGGCAAGTGTGCGGCTGGGCAAGCCAGAGCCATGACACTGAGCCGAACCAAGACAGTGACCGCATCCAGGCACTTACACTGGCCAAAACATGCCATGCATGATTTTTAAAGCTGCCCCAAAACCCACCTCAATGCTTCAATTGCTAAACCAACTAGTTTACGCTTGAGATGGTATATCAAATTACTAAAACAGACCTTAAGACCATGCCACTACTTAACCGAATCCTCCTATAAAAATTGCTGAACTTAGCCTTATCAGCCCATTTTCAGACTTAAGAAAATTGACTAAGTTTCGATCAGCTTTGCGTCAACTTCGATTTCCAAGTTACCAACCATGCTAGCTAGTGACTCCCGTTCTCGATCGCAAGTATTTCACCGTTACCTACAAAGTTTGTACTACAAACTTTGTTAAAGTGTTGGGTATGCGTTCTATAGCATTTTCGTTCAATAAAAATTCATTTAGAACCCTAAGTGATATAACACGACATGAAACATAACATTCGTTTCGCGTTTCTGATGAACGTTTTGAGCCACAGAAATTGATTTACACTCTATAATTCATACACTATCATATAAACATGATGCACATGCAATGTTTTAGCAAAAATTGTATAGTGTAACACCAACAGTGTTATACTAGACCATAGCCAAGTCGTACCATATCACATGGCGATTCATGAACCACTGTATCCCAGCTGGGTACCCCAAAACACACGCCCCGCTTGTACCCCAGGCACAAGCAAGACCAACCCACCACTCTCCTGTCAAGGGGTCTAGGTCCGCGTCCAAACTTAGACTCAGGATAATAAGTCTGTGACCTGACTACCATCCACAGCAACGGACACAACCTATTGCACCCACCAATACTTGTACCATATCCCTGCCTGGTCTCCATTTCCTTTCACCATTTTATCCTGAGAGTAATAATAATAATCACCTATTGTGAGTAATGATAGGTTACTCATGCTACCGATAGCCTAAGCATAGCAGCTTCTTGACCTAAGCTAGTAATGACAGGTTTATCTATGAATATAGTTTCAATATAAATCTTGTAACGTAAATGCACATCACATATATATATCCAGTGATTATTCAAAACAAGGGTTATGCACCAGGGCTTGCCTTGGGTAGGCGGATTGTCAGCTATGATAGTCATCGGTGGCTATGGGGCTTCCTCCTATACGAGAACCTCCTCCTCATACTCCTCAATCACCTCCTCGTACTTCTGCTCTTTGGCGGTCACGAACTCCACCAACTCGTTCTCTACATGCATGCAATGATGATGTAACACTTAGTATTTTCGCAACAGCAACTCTTAAAATAAGAATACACATGCTAAGCCACTAAGCTAGCTCTAATGACTAAGATTCTCAGCTAATGATTATCTCTACCAAATAGATTTCAAGCTCACCCTACAAGTGCTTAACTTTTATAAACCAATATCATGCCATTATTCCTTTAGCCTTAATGGGTATTTAGCTACCATATTAAGTTGTCTATTCTAGGGCTACAAAAATTACAGTGAGCACAAAATAATACAATGAAGCTATTATAAAAATTTTAGGGTTTTTTCTATCACCAATCTACCACAAAAATTCCTACAATTATTAATTGAAATAATACTAAGCATCTCAACTATTTTAATGCTCCTTAGCAACCACACAAATATGTATGAACTAACTATACTAACAGGTAGACAATGTTTTTGGGAACGTAACAAAATTAGTTTCACAATTTTTGGATATCTACATTATTTTATATTAATTACCAAAGTTCAGCTCAGAATTAAAATGGAAAGTTATTTCTATTTTCCATGAAAAAAATAAACTGATTTCGGCCGAACGCGGCCCACACGCGGAGGCGGCCTGTGGCGGGGAGCCCACACGCGTGCTGGCACTCTTGCAAAAATGCCCTCACATTATCAGACAATAGTGCGAACACTACATGTACTATCTCTATAGATAGCGACTTTGCAACCGAGCCCTCGTATCTTTTCACCTTCACACCAGAGAGGTCCCCGACATGCCCTGTGCTCGCCGGCTTGGCGGATGGTGGCACTAGGCAGTACGCAATCCACTCGAGGCTCTCACCAACCCAACTAATGAGCTGAACCCCATCTACGACGCTAACACCTACCCTAAGCGGTGATATGGAGCAACAGGGCACACTGGAGCGAGCAGCCACTACACGTGGTCGCCCACGACGGTGCCGCAGTCATCCTAGTGAGCTATAGCTCTAACAAGATGGTAGAGATAGGGGATAAGCACCAAGGGCACACTGTGAACTCGGCCAAAGTGGTGGTTCGACCGGCTACTACATGAGCAGGGCTGGCCATGTGCACGCGATGAGCACGACGACGAGCCACAGTGGACATGGCCGCGTCAGCGGTAGTAGGGAGGTGATAGCGCTCCCACTAGCAAGCACACGGTGGAGAGGGAGCCAAGGCGCGCTAGTAGTGTAGAGGAATTTGCTGGTGGAGGCTGGCCTAGGCGTGGGTGGTGACGGGTCTTAATGGCGCGGTGGTGGGGCAAAGCTCCAAAATTGAGGCTCGACTGAGCCGCAATCAAAGCGGGGTGGGGGTGGATAGAGTGGGGACATGAGGGTAGAGATGCAAACAAGAGGGATTGATGAGAGGTGACCCCTCGCAGCTGTGGCGCTAGTGCGATTCGACGGCGGCAGGGAGACGAGAACAGAGAGAGAGAGAGAGAGCGAGGGAGCGATGGGGGAGGGGTAGCTAGCGACTTGGCAAGGGTGTACCTTTGCGGGACATGGTTGGTGCTACTGGCATAGCCCATGGTCAGGCACTAGTTGATAGACATGCACACTCATGACCGGCATGGCCCGCATGCCATAGTGCCATCAATGGCAAGGCGATGGCGACACGACCACGTGCACGCAGCGTCAAGGTGGGCCAGCGACGCAGTGCAGCTGCAGGCGCGCAGCGTGGTGATATGACCATAGTGGTAGTGGCATAGACATGGTGTGGGCACAGAGACAACAGTAGCACCAGTGACAGCCGCGGTGGCAGGGGCGGTCGGGCGTAGAGCTGACCGGTGGCCTAGCGGTGTGGCTAGAGTGGCCAAGCCACGGCAAGGCCACGGCGGCCAAGGCTAGCCGATGCGAGACCATGGCACGCACATGGCACAACCATGTGGCGACATGGGTCAGCCACGCATGGTGACCATGCGCAAGGTGCCAGACAGCACAAAGCTATGATGTGCATGAATTTTAAAGCGTTGATCATGACCAAACCGTTGCTCCTAAACCTAAACCGGCTTCACTACACTCAAGATGGCATATGTAACAACTAAATCGAATCATAGCACTACACCACTCCTTAACCCAATCTCTCCAAATAAATTGCTAAACATTACAGCATCTAGCTATCCACAGACTTAGAAATTTTCTAAGTGTTTGAGCTAATCTTAATTTCATATTGCATTTCTAAGCTACTGAAAATATTACTTAGCAATATTATTTTTCAACAAGTATTTCATTGTCATCTATAAAGTTTGCACTTTCAACTTTATTTAAGCGTCACATATATGTTATATAACATTTTTGCTTAATAAAAATTGGTTTTAAACCCTACTTGATATGCATGAACCATCGAACCAACTTTCGTTTAGCATTTTTATTGATCATTTTGAGTTACAAAAATTGATCTACACACTTCACCGCATGCATTAACACACAAGTATGATGCTCATGACATGTTTTAGTAAATGATTTAGGGTGTAACACTGAGGGTGTTACAACTCTCCCCCCCCCCCACTTAAACAAAATCTCGTCCTAAGATTTCATGTGCATGCCTATGTTGGAAAAAGGGTAAGAGTGAGCTTTTAACATAACTATTACCTTGGCACACCAGGGAGAAGGTGGGCATAATGCTCTAGAATATAACTCTCCTGCTCCCAAGTTGCTTCGTCCGCTGAATGATTTTGCCACTGGACTTAAAATTTCACCACTTTGTTCCTAGTGACTCTCTCTTTTTCATCCAAGATTTTGACAAGATGCTCAATATAAGAAAGATTAGGTTGAAGAGGGAGTCCTTCAATTTCCATAGCTTCATCGGGGACCCGCAAACATTTCTTTAACTGGGAAACATGCAAGACATTATGTACTGCTAACAAAATATCCAGGAGCTAGATACGCTAGGCAACCAAACCACACCGGGCCAAAATCTTGTAAGGTCCAACATAGCAAGGGGCTAGCTTTCCCAGACACCAAAGCAATGCACCCCTCTCATAGGAGACACTTTGAGATACACATGATCACTAACTTCAAATTGCAAGGGCCTTCTTCACTTGTCCGCATAAGTTTTCTGATAATTCTGGGCTGCCTTCAAATGACTCTGAATAACACTAACTTGCTCTTGAGTTTCTTTGATAAAATCAGGTCTAAAATAGACACAATCTCCCACCTCAACCCAATTAAGTGGTGTTCTACATTTCTTGCCATATAAAGCCTCAAATGGTGTCATTTGAATCCTTTCTTGATAACTATTGTTATAAGAAAACTTAGCTAGAGTCAAGCATTCGTCCCACTTTTCTAGAAAAGAGATGACACAAGCCCTCAACATATCCTCAAGTACCTGATTGACTCTTTCGGTCTGACCGTCAGTTTGCGGATGATAAGCTGAACTTCTGAGGAGACTAGTACCAAGACATTTCTAAAGTTGCTCCCAAAAACGAGAGACAAAGACTGACCCTCTATCAGAAACAAAGGTAAGAGGAACTCCATGTAGGGTCATAACCCGATCAAAATACAACTTGGCATACTTCTTGGCTGAATACCTTGTATCCACCAGGAGGACATGAGTGGACTTGGTAAGGCGACCCACAATGACCCAAATAGAGTCATGCCCCTTTGTCGTGCGAGGCAAACCCACAACAAAGTTCATGGAAATATCCTCCCATTTCCAAATAGGGATAGGCAAGGGCTGTAGAAATCCAGGCGTACGCATATGGTCCGCCTTAATCCTTCTACAAATGTCACATTCTGAGATGTATTTGGTAATGTCCTATTTCATATTTGGCCACCAATACAAGTGATGCAAATCATGATACATCTTGTTACTTCCTAAATGAATGGATAACTTGGAATTGTGAGCTTCATCCAAAATTTTTCATCAACACTGAAATGAGGACTCTGCCCTTCAACAATTAACTTCTTGATATATAGAATTTCTAAAACATCTTGCCTTTGCTCTATAATAATTTGCTCAAGTAAATCTGAGACTAGAGCAATATGGGCTAACACATCAGAATGGTTGAGAGACAAAGATTCTTCTTCAACTTGATACGACTTCTGACTTAAGGCATCAGCTACAACATTAGCTTTTCTAGGATGGTAATGAACCTCTAAATTATAATCCTTGATTAGCTCGAGCCATCTTTGTTGCCACGTGTTTAGCTCAGACTGAGTGAAAATATATTTGAGGCTCTTGTGGTCCATATAAATATGCACTTTATTTCCCAACAAATAATGCCTCCAAATTTTTAGAGCATGCACCACAACAGCTAGCTCTAAATCATGGGTGGGATAATTTAGCTCGTGCTTTTTCAGCTGGCGTGAAGCATAAGTGTTGGCACAAAATGTGACGAACTGTACCTCACACACAGCAAGCCAAAAAGCATGGCTTCAATCGGGTTCCCGGGTGCTTTGTGATCCGGAAGCGTGTCAGTCAGTTTGACCTGCAAACTAACAAGGGATAGAACAATTAAATGTCAAACCGGAACATGTCGGGTAATACCAGACAGTTCCACATATACGGCCCTGAAGCCACTTACAACGACATACAGCTATAGAGAGCTGTCTGCCAACAAGTTCATAGATCATTCAGCTAATCGTAAGATGAATGCATGTAAAGACCTGATTGCCGAATGCATGTGCATGGGAAGACATGTTTGAACAAATGAAATCAATTATGAGTTAATGCATAACCAACCTCGGCAGTCCAGCCGAATTGGGGTTCATGAGGAAGGAACGTGCAAATAAAAACGATTAAACTAATCTAAAACCTGCATCTGTCGCACGACACCTGGTTTCGTTAAAGCTTAAACGTGATTAACATGCATGAACCCGCAACACGTGACAATCTAGATTAAAATAATTCAGCCATTATGAGTGTGTTATCTATTTGCAAAGGTAATATGAAAAGCAATGATCGTTGAAGCACGAATAAAACCATAAGAGAAAAAGAGAGCCGAACAATATAAATCTAGATTGGGCAGAAGTATGTTACAAATATATAAAATGTTTAAAAACATGCAACACTGGATAACTTAATGAATCTATTTAGATTTGCCATATCTAATAGAGCTGATAACTATCTTGCTTTCGCTAAGCATATTGAGCAAACGCCTGCCGCACGGTATTTACTCATAAACAAAGCATAAGCGAAGACTTCTTGATTGTCAAGCAAAGATCCGCCGCACGATCATTGAAAACAAACAAGACTACTTGCATCACGTCTAAATCCACCGCATGATACTAAACATGATAACAAGGTTGTCGGAACTTACGGAGGTCGACGGATCGATGACTCCTCTTGAAGAACTCGACGACACAACAAAAGGACTCGAAAGTTGGCACGGGGCCGGTTGTATTGATTTGGTTGTGAACCCTTATTACAATGGTCGAGGGTCAATATTTATACCCTAGATAAAACACGAGCCCTAGAGGACTACGATTTACAAAGGAACTTTTAAACAAACTTGGAAACTTACGATTCCTTACCCTAAACTTTTAGATTCCTTTATTATTACAACTTTCATCTTTCCGATCGGTCTTGCCTGCCATCTTCTGTTTTCCCGAATGAAGTCACTGCCTTCTGGAGTAACCGACCGCACAAGCATTTAGCCGACCGCTTGTTTTGTTTGCCGAACACCCTTCTTCTCGCATGCGGGTCCACCTGTCATCCTCCAGAATCAACCAAAATCCAGTGTTAACACATGCCCCCTCAATTTCGGGATAAAAGTTGTTTTATTCTGAAATTGACCACAAGCTCTTTCTTCCCCTAGGTCAGCACCGTTCAATACCGCAGCCGCTGCCCAAAAATTCAAGCTTTCAGCGCAACCTCGGTCCTACTTCGAATCTTCAATGGCGACCCAGGATGAAATCCCAGAGGTAAACTTTACTTATATTCGGCAACTTTCATTTGATCCTCCCGCTCCTCTTTTGATTTATTCCTCTTTGATTTCAATCACCTTCTAAAGGAATACAAGAACCGGATTTTGATCCCCTATGCTGCCAACCTCAACTCCTATTTCCTTGGCCCAATGGGAAATCCTGACCCTTCTGAAATTATCGAGAAGGAAACCCAAAGAATTCCTTTCAAATCTGGGATCACCTCGCCAAACCGATGGCCAAACACGTTAAAGAATTGGCCATTTCCCCCAATCACCGGATGGCGTAATTGGTACAGGAGAATGCTGGAGAAAAGCAGCAGCCACTGGGAAAGTCAAGACATTAGTCATTGTCTGGAATTATCCTTAGCAGAAACACCCAGAAATGATTCCCTTTTGATAGTAGCTTCCCATTTTTGGTCTGACACTATTAACGCCTTCATCTTTGGTCATGGTATGATGACCATCACTCTAGCTGACGTGTTCATGATGACTGGCTTGAACATGTCATTGCTAGTATATCCCTATAAGTACAAGAGCAAAAGTAATCAAAGAGCCATCAGCTCTGGATGTGGATGGGTCAAACATATCCAGAACTACATGAATGCATCTGGCACCATCTCTGACAAAGAGTTGAAAGCCTTCATGAATATGTGGCTATGCAGATTCATCTTCTGTGGAAAATCCAATGAACCAACCCTGAATCACATAGTAATGGCTGAAGACTTAGCTGCAGGCACTCAAATCCCACTAGGCAAATATCTCTTAGGGTCTGTTTATCATATGATGCATCAGATTACTCTTCAGATGCGCCAAGGTGGAGAAATCTCTTGTGTGAATGGTCCCTAGTGGCTAATTCAAATGTGGCTTCAGCTATATATGCATCAGATAACCCCTGTGAGCCTCTTCAATCTAAGTTTTCCTTCAGTTAACTATGCTGAAGGTAGTACAGCAAAGGTTAAGGCTTGTCAGACTTATGGGGAAGCAGCATCATCTATAAGCATTGACATAGACATCGGTCATTTCTTCAAGCTGTTTTTCAAAGGATTCGGCAATGTGCTCTGGTTTCCTTATAGAGAAAATGAAAATTTGACTTTGCCCTGCAAGTTTAGCTATGAAACTGGTTGTTCAGGTCAAGAATCCATGGAGATTTTCAACTCCTTTATCAAACCTTGCACTCTGCCAGCCGAATTTCATCATGGGAGGTTAGTGCAGTCCACCTATGAATTCTACTATCCAAATATGGTGGCCAGACAATTAGGATATGGCCAACTGCCTCCAAGATTCCTCTTCTCAATAATCATAAAGTCAAGGGAAGTAATAACAGAAAGAATGGAAGCCAAGAAAATCTTTGAATTAGGATGGGAATTGCCAACATATGAACCATCTCCATTTGGGCTAATAGATGTTGCTCATCCCTTCTTTGTCTCTTGGTGGCAAGAATGGCATGCTCATATCTTCAATATATCAGTTCATTCTCTATGCAAAAACTTGCAACCTAACTTTGCTTCTGATAGTGAGGTAATTTCATTATGCTCATCATTTCTTGCTCCTGAACCCACTTCTTATTTTAACATCTGGTTATGCACAGGATCTTGAGTTTACTCTCCTAGCCAAAGCAATCCAGTACTATTCGGCTAGTCCCAAGCCTGCTCTGGGGTTTGATGCTCCAAACTTAAAGGAATTCATGAAAACTCCTGTGACTTTGGATTCAGTACCCTTAAAGGCACTCATGAGAACCCCTGCTGCTTCAGCCGCTGCATCTTCAAGAGGAAAAAGCAAAAGGAAAACATCTGACAATTTTCTCTTACCCAAGAAACCAAGGACCAAGAAAGCCAGATTATCTCCTAAGGTATGAATCTTTTAATTTTCTTATCAGGTTAACAACCTCACTTAGCAGTAAACCTGACCACCTCTACATTTATTACTTCCATTGTAGCCACAAGTCGAAATTCCCACACTGGGCAATACCTCAGCGCCTGTAGAACCAACCCCTGAAGTTTCTACTGAAGATGAAGAAATCCATGATAGCGAAACTTCAGAGACTCATGAAGCTGAAGGTTTAAAAGCTCACAAACCTAATGAGACCATAGGTAACATCGTTCAGCCAATTCCCTTTTTTCTCTTTTTTCTAAATAACACCTATCTCTTATGCTCATTATCATTTACTTTATTGAGAATAGATGAAATCTTAGATGAACTGGCAAGGGAAACTTCTCCTGATCAAGCTCCAAACCTGTCTCTTCTGAACCCTCAGTCAAGTTCTCCAGCAAGCCAGGGTATAACCCATCCTGATGATCAATCAGCTCAACAGGTAATGCCTTGTCTCACACTATATTTTAGCAAAAATGCCCAATCGGCTAACACCTTCCTTCTTCCCCTTTCTTTAGAAGAACGTCACTAAACTGACCACCAGTTACTCCTTCTCTATTGAGGATTACATCATTGAGAAAGGCGAAGAGATTACTTCTCATCAAACCTTATCGCTGGAAAATTAGGCTCGGCTAAAAGAGGTGATCATTCTGCTGAACAAGGACACCATTAGTCTGGTTCAGGATGCAGATCAGATAAAAGACCTCCTTGAACTCATTGATCAAGATATCCCCTCTGCTCTCAAGGCCCCCCTAGAATCTGCAGCCCATCTTGATGACCACTTTACTATGGTGAGAAGGGCAACCAAGAACATATCTTCGAGGGCTGCTCTGCAGAAGGATAGATCTTTGAAAAAGCTAGAGATTAAAGATCTTCACTCTCATATCCAGACTACAAGAAATTCTTTGACAACCTTGGAACCTGAACTGAAAGCCATGGAGGATGAAAAAAGCAGACTAGAAGCTCAACTAGCCGAACTGAATGCCAAAATTCAGTCTCACAGGGCCCATATAGCTAACTTGCCGAAGAACAAAGAAGCAGCTTCACTAACGATAACTTCGATCATCAAAGAAGATCAGCAAATCAAAACTAAGTTATCCAGCATCCAGAGCTCTGAAGATGAGGATCAGAAAGTGCTAGATAATGTTAGCCGAATCAGGACTGAAGCCATAGAGGCAATCAATCAGCTTCTGAACAAGTAGACATTGGGCTTGTAATAAACTCAAGTGTGATACCCTCTGTCCTTTAACCAATCAACTTCGTGTTTACATATTTTTATTTGTTTGAAAAAGCAATCGGCCTTTTCCCCTTAAATTACTCAATTAGAATGTAGCCAATTGTCTCCATTCTTCCGATAGCCGAACGAATCCAATTTAAATATTGTGAGGGTATAGCCGAACAATGTTGGCTCCAACAAATCAGGGAGATAGTCGAGCGACGTTCGATTTAACCCATGCCTGGCCCAGCCTAGTAGCGGCCCAGCTGAAAGGGAAAAACCCTACTCCACCGTTCGGCATTCTTGCCCCACAACCCCATGGAATTCGCCACGATCCTTCGCTTCGGCTTATAAATAGACCCTTTCGTTAGCCTTCATCGCTATCTTCACTTTAGCGTTCTCACATCTGTCTCCTCCACTTCCTTCGTTCGATTCATTCCAGAAGAAAACCCTAACCTCCATCAAAGCAAATGACGAACAGTGGCAACCATGGCAAGCGTCCTGCCGACGGAGAGGCTGAAGGAAGCAGAGCATCGCGCTGCCGGCGTCGTGGGTACGATTCGGCTTTTTGCCCCCCTTGCAATTTCCTTGTTCACCTCTTAGTTTCGATTTTTTCTTCCTCATTCATCAGGATAAGGGTCATCAGTTCCAGCCAATATCATCTCCTTCCTCCGGCGACAGCAGCTCAACTGGGAACTCCATCATCTGGCTCTTCCGGATCTTCCAGCTCTTCAAGCTCTTACCATTCCAATCCTTGGGGCCCGGCAGAACCAGCAGATGCACACCATCCATAAAACTAATGACTTCATAACCTGCTGCTGCATCTACCAGTAAATCGGCAACTGGCATTGGGTAACCATCCATGGGAGTAGCCTTATTAAGATTTCTGAAATCTATGCAAACTCTCATTTTTCCATTTTTCTTGTATACCGGTACTATATTTGAAATCCACTCTGCATATTTGCATGGCCGAATGAAGTTTGCTTCTATTAATCTTTCAACTTCCTTCTTCACATCGGCCAATACTTCCTCTTTGTATATCTTCCGTGGAGGTTGTTTATAAGGACGAAATCTAGGTTTAATGGGTAATCGATGCTCAACAATGGAACGATCCAATCCAGGCATTTCCGTGTAATCCCAAGCAAAACAATCTTTAAACTCTTTCAACAGATCTATCAACTTTGATTTATATTCTGGGTCTAACTTTGCACTAATATACATCGGCCTTGGCTTAGAACCATCACCAACATTAATTTCTTCCAACTTATCAGCCGACATAAAACCACGTCCCAACTTTCCTTTGTTGCCATCGACGAGATTTCCCATTAAAAATTGCTATGAGAGCCGACTGCTTGAATCGGCTGTTGGCCCTCGCTGAAAACATTTACAGGACCTTCCTTCCACACTTTTCCAGAGAAACAATCGACGCCCTCATATTCCCAGTAGGTAGATTCTGTGGCAGCAACACTTACCGAATTATCAGCATGTACAACCTCAACGTCATCTCCAATCCACTGAACGAGAATTTGATGCATAGTTGAAGGAATGCAGCAATTAGCATGGATCCAATCTCTGCCCAAGAGTAGACTATATGCCCCCTTGCCATCAATGACAAAAAAGGTAGTAATCAGAGTTTTTGACCCAATAGTCAGCTCGACATGGATAGCACCTTGGGTTTCAGAAGGATTGCCAGCAAAGTCCCTAAGCACCATGTCAGTTTTCAACAATTCTTCATTAGTCATCCCAAGCTTTTTGAAGGTAGTATAAGGCATGATATTGATAGCAGCCCCTCCATCGACAAACATCTTAGTTAAAGGCTTGCCATTGACATATCCCTTTAAATAGAGTGGTCTCAAGTGACGATTCTTGATTGGTTTATCAAAAACAGCCTGCTGTGTTAATACAAGCTGAGCCATCAAATCCTGACATTCACTTTCATCAAAATCAGAGTACACCTCTTCTTGGACATCTTGGCTTTTGGGAGCTATAAACTCTGATGGGAGGAAGAAAGCCATGCAAGCATTAGACGAAGGACCACATCCATCAGGCTTCTTTTTAGGACGCCATATTTGCTTTGTTTCGGTAACTTCCTATTCCAACTCCTTATTCCTCAACCGTTGAACTCTTCTTTTCTGACTTTTCCTCAGGCCTGGAGGACACCACTGTCCTTTTTGCCATACGTATCTATAGAAATTAGCTTCTTCATCATGCACCCTATCATGAATCCAACCTTGACCTGCAAATCTTTTCCTTTGCTGATTCTCAAAATCATCTATTTTTAATCGCTGATCATCTTTAGGAACCTTTGTTCCAAGTCTTTCATAGACGGGACGACGGTCGACTCAAGATTGCCTATACTCGGAATACTGAGCACTACACTCTGGACAATTATTTCTTGCAGGCAACCTCAAGCCTTCATTCCAACAATGCCTAAAGAATGAACAACCCCAATGAGACTGCTCCTGTTCTGTCATGTATTCTTCTTGCTCCCTTCGGTATACCTCTTCCTTATACCTCCGGTACTCTTCCATAAACCATTGCTTCTTACAATATTCCTTCTCTTGTTCTCTCTGCCACTTGTTTAGCAAAATACGTGATGTAACTCTGGGTTTGGAAGTTTGACCTTTCTCGGTTCGGCTATTCTGAAACCGAACTCATTGCTGCAGCTCTCTACTGGTGACTTGCCGATCCGGGTCAACAGCACCACTCTCCTTTGCTCTATCAGAAGTCAACACCTTCACCTTGCCTTTACCTTTGAGATCATTGGCAGAGACCATATTCACAGAGAAAGAAATCATATTTTGTGGAAAAGGCTGATCATCAATTTTCATCTTGCCATCAAACCTCAAATGTCCCTCTTGGATAGCTTTCTGGATTCGTATTCTGAACACTCGGCAATCATTGATAGAGTGAGAATTAGTGTTATGGAAGCCACAATACTTTTTGTCTTTCACTCCTTCAGGACGTAGCATAGGATGTCCTTCTGGCAGCTTGATGCGTCCTTCCTTTATCAACAATGCAAAAAGTCTATCTGCCTCAGTAACATCAAAATCATAGGTTCTCTTTTGTTGTTTCAACCAGCGTTGACTAACTTGAGTGGGTTCCTTTGCCCAATTTAACTCAGCTGCAGCTATCTCATCTTTATCAATATACTCAGTTGCTTCATCCAGAAAACCTTGATACACCTCATTAGTGGCATTGTTCTTCTGAAAGCGATTATCTCTCCTGAATCCTTGGGCTTGATTACTCATAGCTGCTAAACGCTGTGCAAGTTGGCCAAGATCATCAAGCTCTAAACCGAACAACTTCTCCCTGATATTCGGCAACATTCCTGCTATAGCTATTCCAGGTAGTTGATCATCTGGTAAATTTAGAGAATAACACATATTCTTGGTCTCCCTAAATCTGTGAAGATATTCCAATGGTGTCTCATTTGTTCTCATCCTCAGACTCATGAGATCAACCAACTTCTTCTCATTAGTACCCATATAGAAATATGAATGAAACTTCTGCTCTAGTTCTGCCCACGTGCCAATGGAATGAGCTGGTAGAGACGTGAACCATGTGAAAGCTGGTCCTGTAAGAGACAAAGGAAAATATCGAATCCTCCAAGCTTCATCTGAAGCAGCTTCTCCAAGCTGCATTAAGTACCGACTGACGTGCTCTATGGTACTAGTATCATCTTGACCAGAAAACTTGGTCAAATCTGTTGGAGGCTTCACCCTTGGAGGTAACGCCACTCTGTTGTACCATTCTGGATAAGGAGACTTGCATGAATAGGATTGATTCTTTGGCTTCAAGCCAAACTGATTTTGCATCATATCAGCCATCCTGTGCATCAAAACATCAATGCCTGGATTCTGATTTCCTTGTACTTGCACTCCAGAAGGCAATCCTGAAACACTTCTATACCCTGGATTTGGCACAGCATTGATAACACTATAATCAGTAAATTCTTGATACCCATCACCATACATATTCTTCTGCAATCTGTTTGATGCTGGAGAAACTCTATAAGCTAAAGGTGGCACTTCTCCTGTGGTACCAAATGTCACCTGGCCATAGGTGGGATGTGATTGCTTTTTAGTGTGAGTCAATCCACCTATATTTGAAGGCGATGCTACTTCTTTTCCAACAAGCTTCTCTTGATGCTTTGGAACATTGAAAAGCGTCGGCCCACTAAGTGGTCCAACATTTTCTTCGAAGTATTTATCAACCATTGGACCAAAAGTACTGATCATGATTGCTCGAAAGGTATTCAGAAAAGCTGTGTGATGGTTTGTCATGGTTTCTCCCATAGCTTTATAAACCAGGGCTGCCATCTTCTGAGCATCCTCCTCTTCAGTGTAATCAGTTTGATGCGGAAGAAGAACCCTTGGCATTGACTGCTTTTGAAACACTTTATTGCTCTTGTTTTTGGAAAAAGACATCAAGCACTTTCGTTGGTATTACTCACATGCTTGTAGCACTAAATCCCTGTAATTATCTGGCAATTCTGTCATGCTCACATCCAGAACATGATCATTATTGATCTCAGATGCCATCTTGAACTAACAGGTTGTCCCACTGGGCGTGCCAAAAAGTGTGTTGGCACAAAATGTGACGAACTATACCTCACACACAGCAAGCCGAAAAGCGTGGCTTCAATCGGGTTCCCGGGTGCTTCGTGATCTGGAAGCGTGCCAGTCAGTTTGACCTGCAAACTAACAAGGGATAGAACAATTAAATGTCAAACCGGAACATGTTGGGTAATACCAGACAGTTCCACATATACGGCCCTGAAGCCACTTACAACGACATACAACTATAGAGAGCTGTCTGCCAACAAGTTCATAGATCATTCAGCTAATCGTAAGATGAATGCACGTAAAGACCTGATTGCCAAATGCATGTGCATGGGAAGACATGTTTGAACAAATGAAATCAATTATGAGTTAATGCATAACCAACCTCGGTAGTCCAGCCAAATTGGGGTTCATGAGGAAGGAACGTGCAAATAAAAACGATTAAACTAATCTAAAACCTGCATCTGCCGCACGACACCTGGTTTCGTTAAAGCTTAAACGTGATTAACATGCATGAACCCGCAACACGTGACAATCTAGATTAAAATAATTCAGCCATTATGAGTGTGTTATCTATTTGCAAAGGTAATATGAAAAGCAATGATCGTTGAAGCACGAATTAAACCATAAGAGAAAAAGAGAGCCGAACAATATCAATCTAGATTGGGCAGAAGTATGTTACAAATATATAAAATGTTTAAAAACATGCAACACTAGATAACTTAATGAATCTATTTAGATTTGCCATATCTAATAGAGCCGATAACTATCTTGCTTTCGCTAAGCATATTGAGCAAACGCCTGCCGCACGGTATTTACTCATAAACAAAGCATAAGCGAAGACTTCTTGATTGTCAAGCAAAGATCCGCCGCACGATCATTGAAAACAAACAAGACTACTTGCATCACGTCTAAATCCACCGCATGATACTAAACATGATAACAAGGTTGTCGGAACTTACGGAGGTCGACGGATCGATGACTCCTCTCGAAGAACTCGACGACACGACAAAAGGACTCGAAAGTTGGCACGGGGCTGGTTGTATTGATTTGGTTGTGAACCCTTATTACAATGGTCGAGGGTCAATATTTATACCCTAGACAAAACACGAGCCCTAGAGGACTACGATTTACAAAGGAACTTTTAAACAAACTTGGAAACTTATGATTCCTTACCCTAAACTTTTAGATTCCTTTATTATTACAACTTTCATCTTTCCGATCGGTCTTGCCTGCCATCTTCTGTTTTCCCGAATGAAGTCACTACCTTCTGGAGTAACCGACCGCACAAGCATTTAGCCGACCACTTGTTTTGTTTGCCGAACACCCTTCTTCTCGCATGCGGGTCCACCTGTCATCCTCCAGAATCGACCAAAATCCAGTGTTAACAATAAGCTATCACACATCCATCCTGCATAAGCATGCATCCCAATCCAGTCCTTGAGGCATCACAATACACATCAAATGGCCTATCAATATCTGGTTGGGCGAGAACAGGAGCAGTGGTAAGAAACTTCTTTAGAGCTTGGAAAGCTTCTTCACAAGTCAAACTCCATACAAATCTTACATCCTTCTAGAACAACTTGGTCATTGGTTGAGCTATTTTGGAGAAGTCAGGAATGAAGCACTGATAATAACCAGCAAGACCAAGGAACTGACGGATCTGATGCACTGACTTTGGATACTTCCAATTTAACACATCTTGCACCTTGCTTGAGTCCACAGAGATACCCTCAGGTGTCAGAACATGTCCCAAAAACTGCACTCGATCTAACCAAAACTCACACTTACTGAATTTGGCATACAGCTTGTGTTCCCTTAACCGAGTCAATTCTACCCAAAGATGTTGTGCATGCTCTTTATCAAAATATCATCAATGAACACCACTACTAACTTGTCCAGCTCCGGCATAAAGACTAAATTCATGAGGTACATAAAGAATGCTGGAGCATTGGTGAGACCAAAAGACATGACTAGGTATTCATAAAGACCATACCTAGTAGAGAAAGCTATTTGTGGTATATCTTGTGGTCTAATCTTAATTTGATGATACCCAGAACGAAGATCAATCTTTGAAAACACCTTTGAACCAGCCAACTGATCGAACAAAGTATCAATATGAGGCAAGGGATACTTGTTCTTAATTGTTACCGCATTGAGAGGGCGGTAATCCACACACATGTGCAGAGTACCGTCCTTCTTCTTCACAAAAATAGCTAGGCAACCCCATAGTGAAGAGCTAGGATGGATAAAGCTCTTCTCCAATAATTGCTCTAACTGCTTCTTTATTTCTACTAGTTCTTTAGGAGCCATGCGGTAGGGACATCGTGAAATAGGAGCAGTGCTAGGTTCTAACTCAATAGTAAACTCAACCTCCTGATCTGGTGGTAACCTAGGTAAATCTTCGGGAAAGACATTAGAAAACTCACAAACCATGGGAATAGAGGCAAGATCAGGAGAGGCTCTAGTATGAGCAATAACTGGTAGGGCTAGATCTAAGGGCATAAGGAGTGACATTCTATCCTCAGAAGAAGGAAGCTTCAACTCAATAATTCTTTGCCTAAGGTTCAGGACTACCCCATAAACTCGCAACCAGTTCATGCCTAGAATTGAATCTATGCCTTGCCTAGGCAGCACCATGAACTAGAGGCAGTAAGTATGAGTGGCTAGCACTAATCTGACTATGTCCATCCAAGTATTAATGCACAACTGCGCACCTAGAGTACTGATTCTATAGGCAATAGGAATAGCCATAAGAGATATATTGTGCCTTTATGCAAACCCCATGCTCATGAATAAATGTGATGCACCAAAATCAAACAACACATATGCTAGGTGGGAATCAATGGTAAACATACCAGCCATCACAGGTTCATTCTGCAAAATCTCCTCAGCCTCAGTGAAGTTGACTTGTCCAGAGCAGCTTATGGGCACCTTCTTCTTGATAATCATCCTCTTGACTAGACGAGAGTTGGCTGAAGGCTAGGAAGACTGCGTAGGCTGGTTCTATGGACACTCTCGAGCATAGTGGCCCTCCTTGCCACACTTGAAACAAGCACCAAACTTGTTCCTCTATCCCTGACAAGGCAGAACCTATTGCCCCTGAGGCTACTATTGCACCTACTGAGTAGGTGCACGATACTAGGTGGGAGGTGCCTGGTAAGCCTATTAAGACTGATAGGACGGCTGTCCACTTGGAGAGTGATAGGACATCCTCCTGACAACCTGCACCTTTTGAGCATGTGGGTGACTAGAAGATCTAGTGATCACCCGCTTGCACTTCCACTTTGACTGAGAATCACGCTGAAGTCCCTACATAGGAATGGCTGCATTCATCAAAGCAACAAAAGTCTGATATCCCCAGTGTACAGCTCCTTTTGCAAGATGCAAGAGAAGCCATAGTAGAAACGGTCCCTCTTCTTCTCATTAGTGTCTACATGGGTCCCAACATACTATGTAAGATGGTTGAACTTGTTCACATAATCCATCACAGTCATACTCCCTTGCTTTAGATCCAGGAATTCAGTCAACTTCTTATTCAACAAACCAGTGGGAATATAGTACTCATAGAAAGCAGTGGTAAACTCCTGCTAGGTCACATGGTGGTCCACCAACTGCATGGCATTAAAAGTAGCCCACCATGCACTGGTAGACCCTAGAAGCTATTGTGCGGCAAAGCGCACCTTCTGCTCTTCAGTCATAGTGGGCAGCTAAAACTTCTACTCTACAATACAAAGCTAATGCTCCACATCTAGAGGTTCAGCAGTTGGCGAGAACATGGGTGGGTGTGTCTTCAGGAAGTTCTGGTAGGAACAGGGCCCCGCGGGAGCATGGGCACCACCCTCGTTCCCGTCGTTGCCACCGAGGCCTCCACGGGTGAAGCCACCAATAGCCTAGGCAAGCATCTCCAAGGCATGGGCCGACTCACGCCGAGTAGCCAGCATCTCCACCATCATATCCGCATGGGTCATCGGAGGTAGTCTTGGCGGAGGAGGAGGAGCCAGAAGTGGGTCCTCGTGGCTATCCCCATTGGTGTTGCCATTATCCTCACCGCGACCATTATCACCCTAGTCTGCCCCAGCGCTGGTACTCCCCCGACCAGACCTCAGGTTCATCTATGAATAGATAAGAACAAACCATTAGGGACAACCCTCCAGATTAGGAACAAGAGACTTAGAGAAATGATAAGGATTTTATTAAAGCATTCTTTTAGGTTATCCTATCAATTCACTAATCTAAATTATATGTGTGGGGGGAGTTTAGTTTAAGCAAGATTCTCTTTTCATGATGCATGCATCGGCCTACCCGTTACTCAAGCCAGAATATAGCGGCATTCGCAAAAAATTTTGGCACATCACACACTCACTTTCCGCTTGCTAAACAATTCTTACACAGCATAAGTTAGTGTACCTGTAAAAAATTGATTAGATAAAACCAATGCCACTATCCTAGATAGACCATATTGCTAGGGCTTATACTTATTTACATAATTTTATCGCATCCTACTTTTCGCAAAACTTTTGTTGGTCAAATTTTAGGTTTTGAAAAGAATTATGAAACTCGTAACTCATTATTGGCTCTAATACCACCTGTGGCAGAACCGCCCGAAATAACACACCTTTAGAGGTGCTTGTCTTCCACTAGACACTAAGCACCCCTAAAGGGAGCTACACTAGGCAGTTTCATCGAGCACACTCCAAGGGAGAACTTGAACAATCCATGTTTTTTATCCAGAATCCAATAATGAGGGCGAGTTTACAATACTTAGTCCATTTTATACAATAAGAGTTCTCAAAAATACATTATTACAATACCAAGTTCAGAGTACGGAATTTAAAGAGTGGAATTGAAATAAACATCTAACGTTAAGATACAAGGATCCATCTATACCCACCAAAAGAATCCTCCACAACAGCCACTCCTCAAGCTGTACCTACAACAGGGGTAAATAAACCCTGAGTACACAATGTACTCGCAAGACATAACCGACTAGTGGGAATAATTTCCCAACTCCAAAGGATATGATAAGCAAGTATGTGCTCATGATAAGAAGTTTGTGACCTGACTACCATCCATAGCAATGGACGGTCCTTAATCGACATGGATAGGGAAAACAGTGTAACCAAGCTATGTCGCGTTGGCCGTAGGACACAACCTATTACACCCACCAATACTCGTACCATATCCCTGCCCGGTCTCCATTTTCTTTCACATTTTATCATGAAAGTAATAATAATAATCACCTATTGTGAGTAATGACAGGGTACTCACGCTACCTATAGCCTATGCATAGCAACTTCTCGACCTTTGCTAGTAGGACTCAAAGGTAGGTTTATCTATGCATATAGTTTTAATATAAATCATGTAACATAAATGCACATCACATATATATATCTAGTGATTATTCAAAATAAGGATTATGCAACGGGGCTTGCCATGGGCAGGCGGATTGTTAGCTATGACAGTCATCGGCGGCTATGGGGCTTCCTCCTATATGAGAACCACCTCCTCATACTCCTCGATCACCTCCTCATACTTTTGCTCTTCGACGGTCACGAACTCCACCAACTCGTTCTCTACATGCATGCAATGATGATGCAACCCTTAGTATTTTGGCAACAACAACTCTTAAAATAAGAATACACATGCTAAGCTACTAAGCTAGCTCTAATGACTAAGATACTAAGCTAATCATTATCTCTACCAAACATATTTCAAGCTCACCCTACAAGTGCTTAACTTTTATAAACCAATATCATGCCTTTATTCCTTTAGCCTTAATGGGTATTTAGCTACCATATTAAGTAGTCCATTCTAGGGCTACAAAAATTATAGTGAGCACATAGTAATACACTGAAGCTGCTATGAAAATTTTAGGGTTTTTGCTATCACCAATCTACCACAAAAATTCCTATAATTATTAATTGAAATAATACTAAGCATCTCAACTATTTTAATGCTCCTTAGCAACCACACAGATATGTATGAACTAACTATACTAACATGTAGACAATGTTTTTGGAAACCTAACAAAATTAGTTTCACAATTTTTGGATATCTACATTATTTTATATTAATTACCAAAGTTCAGCTCAAAATTAAAATGAAAAGCTATTTCTATTTTCCATGAAAAAATAAACCAATTTCGGCCCAACGCGGCCCACGCTCGGAGGCGGCCCATGGCAGGGAGCACGCGCACATGCTGGCACTCTTGCAAAAATGCCCTCGCATTATCAGACAATAGCACGAATACTACACCTACTATTTCTATAGATAGCGACTTTGCAACGGAGTCCTCGTATCTTCTCATCTTCACACCGGAGAGGTCCCCGAGGCACCCTGTGCTCGCTGGCGTGGTGGACGGTGGCACTAGGCGGTATGCTGGCCACTCGAGGCTCTCACTGACCCAACTAATGAGCCGAACCCCATCTACGACCCTAACACCTACCCTAAGCGGCTATATGGAGCAACAGGGCGCACTAGAGCGAGCTGCCACTACACGCGGTCATCCACGATGGCGTCGTGGTCATCTTGGCGAGCTATAGCTCTAATAGGATGGTAGAGATAGGGGATAAGCACCAGGGGCACACTGTGAACCTAGCCGAAGTGGTGGTTCAGCCGATGACTAACTAAGCAGGGCCGGCCATGTGTGCGCGACGAGCACGGCGATGAGTCGTGGTGGACACGACCATGTCAGCGGTGGCAGGGAGGCGGTAGCACTCCCACTAGCATGCACATAGTGGAGAGGGAGCCAAGACAAGCTAGTGGTGGAGAGGAATTTGCGCGGGGTAAAGTGGTGGAGACTGGCCATGGCACGGGGGGTGACGGGTCTTGATGGCATGGTGGTAGGGCGAAGCTCCAAAATTGAGGCTTGGTTGAGCCACAATCAAAGCAGGGTGGGGGTGGCTGGAGAGGGGATGTGAGGGCGGAGGCGTGGAAAAGAGGGATTGATGAGAGGTGACCCCTCGTAGCTGCGGTGCCAGTGTGATTCGACCGTGATAGGGAGATGAGAACAGAGAGAGAGAGAGAGAGAGCGAGGGAGCGGTGGGGGAGGGGTAGCTAGCGACTCAATAAGGGCGTGCCTTGGTGAGATGCGGTAGGCGCTACTAGCTTAGCCTGTGGCTAGGCACTAGCCAATAGACACACACACACTCATGACCGGCATGGCCCACGCGCCGTGGTGCCGTCAATGGCAAGGCACCGCCAACACGGCCACATGTGTGCAGCGTCAAGACGGGCCAGTGGCGCAGTGCAGCTATAGGCGCGCAGCGTAGTGATGTAATGGTAGCAGCAGCGGCATCGACGCAATGTAGGTGTGGAGGCCATAGTAGCACCAACGGCAGCCGCGGTGGCTAGGGCGGTCGGGCGTAGATAGGACCGGTGGCCTAGCGGTGCGGACAAGCCATGGCAAGGCCACGGCGGCCACGGCTAGTCGATGCACGGCCATGCGTGTGCACACGGCACAACTGCGTGGCAATGCGGGTTGGCCACGCATGGTGACCATGTGCATGGCTTCAGAGTGCACAAAGCTATGATGTGCATGAATTTTAAAGCGTTGATCACAACCAAACCGTTGCTCCTAAACCTAAACCAGCTTCACTACACTCAAGATGGCATAAGGAACTACTAAATCGAATCATAGCACTACACCACTCCTTAACCCAATCTCTCCAAATAAATTGCTAAACATTGCAGCGTCTAGCTGTCCATAGACTTAGAAATTTTCTAAGCGTTTGAGCTAATCTTAATTTCATATTGTATTTCTAAGCTACTAAAAATATTACTTAGCAATATTCTTTTTCAACAGCAAGTATTTCATTGTTATCTATAAAGTTTGCACTTCCAACTTTATTTAAGCATCACATATATGTTCTATAGCATTTTTGCTTAATAAAAATTGGTTTTAAACCCTACTTGATATGCATGAACCATCGAACCAACTTTCGTTTAGCATTTTTATTGATCATTTTGAGTTATAGAAATTGATCTACACACTTCACCATATGCATTAACACACAAGTATGATGCTCATGACATGTTTTAGTAAATGATTTAGGGTGGGTGTTACACTCTAAGCCAAGTTTGCTCCACTGTTTTTTAAGTTAAAGGATTACATTACTTCGTAAACATATTATAGAGATGGAGCCTAAATTTTCTTGTTTGGAAGGATCAAAATACTTGCTCACACTGTATTGTGGAGGGTGTACATGTAACACCCTCGGTGTTACACTATACATCTTTTTGCTAAAACACTGCAAGATCATCATACTTATGTGTAAATGTATGAGTTATAGGGTATAAAGCAATATACAAAACTTGAAACGTTCATTTGAAACACAAAACACATGTTACATTTCATGTCGTGTGGTATTACTTAGGGTTCTAAATGAATTTTTATTGAACAAAAATGCAATGAAACGCATATGCAGAACTTTAGTAAAGTTTGTAGCATGAACTTCGTAGGCGACGATGAAATACGTGCGGTCGAGAACGGGATTCGCTAGCTAGTGTATCGAGTAGCTTGGAAATTGCATTCGATGTGAAATCGTTTAGGACTTAGATGAAATTTCCAAAGTCGGACAACGCGTTGACAAAGCTACGTTCGATAATTTTTGTAGAACGATCGGGTTAGGGTGTGGCTTGGTTTTAGGGTTTCTTTTAGTAGACTGATATACCAGCTAGAGCATAAAATAGGTGGTGTAGCTACTGGATCCTCGAGTTGGCTTTTTGAACATCTTTAAAATGCGTGCAAGGCACGTTCTCGATCGGCTTCGGTGTCTGGGTGAGGTCACCGCGTCTTGGCTGGGGTTGCTGCTCGCCCAAGCGCGCCCTTGCGCATGGCCATGTAGGCCCGTACTGCCGTTGCCGTGCCTGGCATGTTCCTCGCTCGCTTGCGCGCACGCTAGGCCTGGCAAGCTGGGCTACCCTACCTCCTCCATTGCGTCCACGTAAGCCCGCTGCTCGCCGTCGTGTCGAGCTGTACTCTGGTCGTCCGGTGTTCTGTCCATCGCTGCCATGCGATTACTGCCCTCGTTGATGTTTTGGCTGCATGCGCATGGGCTTGCCCCCGCTTTCATGTTTGCGCGTGAGGCCACGCCAAGTTTTCCCATCACATCATCTGGAAGGTCACTGGCCGGCCGAGCCATGCCAAGGCCAAACCAATAAGATGGCCCCATCCTTGTTACCGTGCATTTTTGGAGGTGCCTAACCTAGCACTATTGCGGTAGTACGATGTCGGGGCATCAATTTAACTTTTCGCCATCGCCGGTCGCCATAAGTCCGAACGGCGTCGCCTAAGCAATTGGCCTTACCTACTCCACATCATTCCAATTAACCATGCACACAACGAGCTCAGGTAGTTAGCTTCCGATTGGAGTCGTCTCGATGAGTGTTCATCCTACAGTGAGGTAATGCGAGGCGTTCCCCTTGCGGTGGTCCGCCATGGCCGTTGAGGTAGGTGCATGGCCAGGGCATCGCGTTGTGGTCCATTGTTTCAATTAAGCTATACTTTGTGTCGTGATTGATTTGGTTGCCTCGCTCATGTAGCAGTTTTGACGGCGGAGCAGCAGCTCGCTAAGAACATTGTCACCGTGCTTGCCGTGAACCAGAGTGACCCCGCCTACGTGGCCAGTCATCTTGCCATGCCCTGTGACCTCGTCCAAGCTATCCTACGTGTCTCTGGTGAGGCCCTCCTGCTCCTAGGGTAGCTGGTTGAGTTGGTTGGGGCTGAGGCTCACCGGAGCGCGTGGCCACTGTCGACGGATGTCGTGTTGTCGTTGTGTCTATGGCTGGTTTGATTGGGAGTAGAACAGGTGTATCTAGAGCCTCTAGGGTGTTAGCGGTACACTAGGAATGGAGGCTAGGTAGTAATGGTAGCATTGGGCTTGATGTTTAGCTGGTGTCGGTGTCACCGCGGCCAAATCCCGCCGTGGTGCACGGCCATGCCTCTATACGCCACCAGTCGTGATGATTGGTACCTCTTTCGACTGCGCTTGCGTTGAGCAGTGTCTCAGTGGCGAATATTGCTACCGAGGAGGTCTGTACTCGCCGGCGTTGGCCGGAGATGTCGCGGCCTCTGTTAAATCCGGCCAGGGATGTCGTAACATAAATTCAAAATGAGCCGAGGGTTAAGTGCAAGCGTTAGTGAGAGAGTGGAATAGTAGAGGGGACTACGGATTCATTTAGCTAAAAGTTGAGGTCTCTTTTGCATATTAGCCGGCGCGCGTGTGGGTCTCCCCTTGTTGGGTCGCTGTCGTGGGAGCGGGCCGCCATGTGGGCCGCGCTGGTGCACGCACGTGGGTCGCGGTAGTGGGCTATGCTGCTCGTTTGTGGGCCGAGCCATGAAGTTTTGGGCCACGCAATAGAATACATTTTCTAATTTCCAGTAAAGTTATAAATGTTTATTCAACTTAGTTTTTGAGCTGAACATTGATAAATTGTAGTAAATTCTATAGATGTTCAAAAATCATGAAACGAAATTTGTTAGGTTCACAAAAATGCCATCTATCTGTTAGTGTAGTTAGATTACAGTTATCTGTGATAATGGTAGGTTCATAAATGCGAATTAGAGAGCTTAGTATTATGTAGATTAATATTTGTAGGAATTTTTGTGGCAAATTAGTGATAGCTTTAGCTATGAAATTTTTATAGTAGGCTCATTAGATTATTATGTACTTGCTGTAAATTTTGTGGCCCTAGAGTAGGTTGATGAATAAAGTAGCTATTATCCTAGTTTTATCATATGTAGAATAAATCGGTATTAGGAGTAAGAATACCTTTGGTTGCTATGATAATGTATGTCATGCTTCATACTTGTTAGTGGTAATAGTAGGTAACTTAGTACCCTAGCCGGTAGGACTAGCTTAGTAACTTGATAAGATATAGTTTATTTTAAGAGCTGCTGTTGCCATATTATTAAGTGTTGCATCGTCATTTCATGCATGTAGATCACGAGTTGGTAGAGTTCATGCCCGTGGACAAATAGGATTATGACGAAGTCATTGAGGAGTACGAGGAGGAGATCCTCGTGCAGGAGGGAGCCCTAGAGCCTTTTTGAGCTGACTTTGCTGACCCGTCGCCTGCCCAAGGCAAGCCCCAGTGCAAAACCCCTATTTTATGATCACTGAATATATATATATATATGATATGTATTTAAGTTACAGGCATTTTATGGAAACTACATGCACAAATATATCTACCTATGAGTCCTACTAGTATAGATTGAGTAGCTGCTATGCTCAGGATATCGGTAGCGTGAGTAACCTGCCGTTACTCACAAATAGGTGATAAATATGATCACTCATGATAAAATGGTGGAAAGGAAAATGGTGACCGGGTAGGGATATGGTTTGGGTACTGGTGGGTGTAAGGGGCTATGTCCTACGGCCAATAGGGCATAGCTCGGTTACACTTTTTCCCTGTCTATGTCGATTAAGGACCGGTCATTGCAATGGACGCTAGGCAAGTCATAGATCTATTATCCCAAGCACATACTTGGGTATGGGCACAGGGAAGACTTGTTGCTCTCTTGTCATAGATCTGGCTCTTTCCGGACTGACTGATTGGAGGCAGGGATGGTGGAGGTCCTTGCATCGCACTGAGTCTGGGACTCAGGAGTGGAGGCTTGGAGTCCAAGTTTGGATGAGGACCTAGACACCCAGGATAGGTGCGTGATGGGTTAGTCCTGCTTGTGCCTGGGGTACAAGCGGGGCATGTGTTTTCGAGGTACCTAGTTGGGGACATTGATTCATGAATCACCGCTGAGTCGGTACGGCTTGTCTTAACTCTAGCATCGTAGTAAGAACTGAAAGTTGGAAGGTGATGAAATGGAACTGATTGCTTAACTCTTGCTTAAAAGTAGAACAGGTGCTTACATAGAATGGATAGATAATAAATTAATATGGCTATTAATAATATCATAAGGACTCACTAATAGTATTGCTTTCTACCAAAAAGGAAACCAGCAAACCATAAAGCTTATCATATTCCTTGGAGTGGGGAAATTATTCCCACTAGTCGGATAAGTCTTGCGAGTACATTGTGTACTCTAGGTTTATTTACCCCTATTGTAGGTAACACTTGAGGAGTACCTTTGTGTAGAGGATTCTTCTAGTGGGCACAGACGAATCCTCATTCTTTATCGCTAGATGTTTATCTTAATTCTGTTGTTTAATATTCCGCACTCTAACTTTGGAAATGTAATAATGTACTTTTTATGAACTCTGGATGTATGAAATGGATTAAGTATTGTAACTCATTCTCATTATTGGATCCTTGGGGAAAATGTGGATCTTTCGGGTTCTCGCTTAGGGTGTACCCAACGGATACTGCCTGCTGTAGCTTGCTTTCGGGGTGCTTAGTGTCTGGTGGAAGACGACCGCCTCTGTAAGTATGCTATTTCGGGCAGTTCTGCCATAGTTGGTACCTGAGCCAATAATGGGTTATTAGTTCATCACTCTTTTTCAAAAACATAAAAATTTGACCAACAAAAGTTTTGCAAAAAGTAGGATGCGATTAAATTATGTAAATAAGTATAAGCCCTAGCAATATGGTCTATCTAGGATAGCGGCACTAGTTTTATCTAATTAGTTTTCTGTAGGTACACTGACTTACATTGCATAAGAAATCATCTAGCATACAGAAAGTGAGTGTGCGATGTGCCAAAAATTTTGTGAATGCCGCTATATTCTGGCTTGAGTGAGTGTATAGGCCGATGCATGCCTCATGATAAGAGAACCTTGCTAAACTAAAATCCTCCTACATGTATAATTGGATTAGTAAATTGATAGGATTAACTAAAAGAATGCTTTAATAAATGTGATGTCATTTCTCTAATCCCTTGCTTCTAATCATGAAGATTATTCTAAATGGATGGTTCCTATCTCTATAGATGAATCTAAGGTCGAGACACGGGAGCACCAGTGCTAGGGCGGCTCACGGTCTTGGTGAGGGCCAAGGCGAGAGTGGTCGGGCCAATGAGCACGGCAACGGGGAGAGCTAGGAGGCCCCATTTCTGGCTCCTCATCCTTTTCTGCCACCACCACCACCACTGCCAATGACTCACGCTGAGATGATGGCGGAACTGATGGCTGCTCGCCGCGAGTTAGCCCATGCCATGAAGCTAATGGCACAAGCTGTCCCTGGCTTCACCCGTGGAGGCCACGGGGGCAATGGTGGGAACGGGGGTGGTGCCCGCTGTCCTGAGGGACCCTCCTCTTACTAGGATTTCCTCAAGACCCACCCACCCACTTTCACACTGACAGATGAGCCCTTGGATGCAGAGCACTGGCTTCGCATTCTGGAGTAGAAGTTTCTGTTGCTCAATGTGGTCGATGAGTAGAAAGTGCGCTTTGTAGCGCAGCAGCTATTGGGGTCCACGAGTGCATGGTGGGATACCTTCCATGCCATGCAGTAGCCACATCATCCAATGACCTGGCAGGAGTTCCCCGCGACATTTAGAGAGTTCTATATTTTTGCTGGTGTCCTCAACCGAAAGCTGACTTAGTTCCTAGAACTATGACAAGGGAGTATGATAGTGATGGACTATGTCAATAAGGTCAATCACTTGTCCCAATATGCTGGCATTCATGTGGACACTGATGAGAAGAAGAAGGACCGCTTCTATCGTGGCCTCTCTTACATCCTTTAGGAGAAATTGTACACTGGGAACTATCCGACCTCTGGGGCAATGATGAATGTTGCCATCACCATGGAGGGCTTGCAGTGGGATTCCCAGGTAGAGTGGAAGAGAAAGCAGGTGGCTGCGGGGTCTTCTAGCCAGCCTCATACTCAGAAGGTACGGGTTGTTCGACGAGTGCCCTATCAATCATCAGGCGGGCATTCGTTTCGGTAGCCCCAACATACTTCTCAGACTTCTTCCACACAATACCATGCACCCACTCAGCAGGTGCAGCCCCAACAGCCTCAGGGACAGCAGGTCCCACCTCACCAAGAATTGGGGAACAAGCCTGGCACTTGTTTCAAATGTGGTAAAGATGGCCACTATGCCCAAGAGTGTCCCCAGAACCAGCCAGCTCAGTTTGCTCAACCATCAATGAACTCCAGGCTAGTCAAGCGGACCATCATTAAGAGGAAGGTGCCAGCCAGCTGATCCGGACAGGTGAATTTCACATATGCTGAGCAGATATTACAGCAGGAACCGGTGATGGCTGGTATGTTTACCATTGATTCCCATCCAGCTTATGTGTTGTTCAATTCTGGTGCATCACATTCTTTTATGAGCATGGGATTTGTAGACCAGCACAATATACCACTTATGGCTATACTGTATGCCTATAGAATCCATACTGTGGGTTCACAAATGTGCATCAATACCCGAACGGACACAGTAAGCTTGGTATTAGCCACGCACACTTACCGCCTATAGTTCATGGTACTACTTAGGCAAGGCATTGATGCAATCCTTGGAATGAATTGGTTGCGGGTGTATGGGGTAGTCTTGGATTTGAAACAGAGAAGTGCCGAGTTATGGCTTCCTTCTTCTGAGGATAGGATGTCTCTTCTTGTACCCTTAGATCCAGTCTTTACCTATTGCTGCCCATGCTAAAGCCTCTCTTGATCTTACCTCCATTCCGATAGTATGTGAGTTCCTAGATGTATTTCCTAAAGATTTATCTGGGTTGCCACCGAACAGAGAGGTGGAATTCTCTATTAAGCTAGAGCCTAGTACTGCTCCTATCTCCCGACGCCCGTATCGCATGGCTCCAAGGGAATTGGCTGAGATGAAGAGGCAGCTAGAAGAGTTGATGGAAAAAGGTTTCATCCATCCTAGTTCTTCACCATGGGGTTGCCCAGCCATTTTTATGAAGAAGAAGGATGGCACTCTGTGGATGTGTGGATTACCACCCTCTTAATGCGGTAACAATTAAGAACAAGTATCCTTTGCCCTGTATAGATACTTTGTTCGATCAGCTAGCTGGTGCCAAGGTGTTCTCCAAAATTGACCTCCATTTAGGCTATCATCAGATCAGGATCAGACCACAAGATATACCCAAGATAGCTTTTTACACTAGGTATGGGTTGTATGAGTACCTAGTGATGTCTTTTGGTCTCACCAACGCTCCTGCATTCTTCATGTACCTGATGAATTCAGTCTTTATGCTGAAGCTGGACAAGTTTGTTGTGATATTCATTGATGATATCCTGATATATTCTAAGAATGATGAAGAGCATGCCCAACACCTTCGGATAGTACTAGCTCGATTAAGGGAGCACAAGTTGTACACTAAATTCAACAAGTGTGAGTTCTGGTAAGATCGAGTGTAGTTTTTGGGGCATGTGTTGACACCTGACGGCATTTTTGTAGATCCTAGCAAGGTGCAAGATGTACTGAGTTGGAAGTCTCCTAAGTCTATGCATGAGATTCACGAGTTCCTTGGTCTAGCTGGGTACTATCGGCGTTTCATTCTGGATTTTTCCAAGATAGCTCAGCCAATGACCAAGCTTCTCCAAAAAAAAGCTAAGTTTGATTGGAGCCTTGTCGACAAAATATCGTCAGTAGTCCTCCGAGGGGTATCCCACAAAGGTAGATTGATCGATAGAGAAGCGTGAGATCAAGAACAAGAAGGCAATAGAGACACATGAGTTAGATAGGTTCAGGCCGTCAGTATGATGTAATACCCTACTCCTGTGGTCTGTTGGTTTGTATTAGCTATCGTATGATATTGTGTGAGTTTGGAGAGGGCCCTTGCCTACCTTATATAGTCCGAGGAGTAGGGTTACAAGTCGGTTAGATCAGAGAGATAACTGGAAAGTAATAACTAATTACAGGAATCTTGGAATCATACATACCCTAACAGATCTCGTAGTATCTTCATGATATCTTCCAGATGTCTTGCGGGACGCACCGAGCAGAGTCGTGCCTCGCAAGGCTTCGTCTTGTGGGTTAGGCTACCCCTAAGGGTGTAGCCCATGTGGTCTGCCATGGGTATCTAGAGATGTACCCCCATAGCTAGTCCTCGAGCGCCTTGTACCCATTATGCAATGTCATCTTAAGCTTGTCCGAGCAGGCGCGAACACGGCCAAGCAGTCAAACTCATGGTCCGACCACCGTGATGAGTTGCCGAGCAGTTGTGAGCAGTTGCCGAGCAGCGTGAACTGTCGTCGAGTAGTGTGAATCAAATACGGCTTGCCATAAGGGTGTAAGGAGCTCAAGTTTAGAATCAAAAATTTCTTCGCGGTGGACCAAGTGTGCCCACTTAGAGTCCGACCACTAGAAAAGGAGATAACCTTTTTTAGCTTCAAGAGGCATGGAGTCTTCTAGAATAAAACAAGCACACTCACCGCTAGGTGAAGTGTGCCCACTTAGTCCCCGAGCCTGATAGTAGATGATGTAGTCATGTGGTGCCATGGTCCAAAGTAGAAGAATAGTAAAAGACCAGCCATGCAGGCAGCCAGTCCCCGGGCGTAGCCCCAAAATGAGAGAGAGCACATTCACCGCAAGGTGAAGTGTGCCCACTTAGTCCCTGAGCCTGACAGTAGATGACGTAGTCATGTGGTGCCAGGGTCAGAAATAGAAAAATAGTAAAAAACTAGCCGAGCAGGCAGGCAGTCCCCGAGCCGCAAACGGAGATATCAGAGAAATCCAATCCTGGAGAAAAAACTGGAGTAATGGTTGTACAGTAACGGTTACTGAGCCTCAATAAATTGTGGAGAAGTCGGTGATTACTCAGCGAGTGACAACCAACGGCGGCGATAAATGAGCGACGTGGGATGTGGTTGCGTCAAGGCCTAGGTTACGGCCCACCTTGCTGTTGCGGAGAATTTGTAGAGGTGTAAATCGTGGGAATGGTTTCCCAAAAACCCTCGAATGCGATAGGGTGGGGAAAGTGCTTTATAACTATGCCACCGCATCTCGTGTTTTCACCTTTGCCACTTTGCCATTTCATCTTCCTCCTTAGCCCTCGCGTTTCCAGATTCACATCCACATTTGCTTTCGTCGCCAAACCCTAATCAGATCTGGGACATGGCGCCAAAGAAGGGAGTTGCGAAACTGAAGAAGACAAGCCCCAAGAAGGCGAGTGCTGGAGCCCAGCGTGATGAAGAATGGGTGTCGTCGTGAACAGGAGAGGCAGAACTCAATAGATTGGTGGAAGCTGGCGTTCTTCCTGACCGTGCTACCGCCGGATGGTGGCTGGCCCTCGGTGAGTCCTTCCCAACGCCTCATACCAATGAAGTGGTGGTATTCGAGGATTATTTCTAGCGTGGTTTGAGATTTCCTATTCATCCATTCCTGAGGGATCTATTCGAGCTCTGGGTGGTTAGTCTATGCAACCTCCATCCCAATACCATTTTGCACATCTCAATCTTCATCTATTTCTGTGAGGCATATCTCAGAATCCTCCCCTAGTTCAACCTCTTCCATCACCTATTCTAGCTAAAGAAGAGAGGTGGTGGTGGTTCCAAGGTGGTCGGCAGGGTGTACCTTCAGCTGCGTGATGGGATGGTAGGCGAGTACCTTACTATGCCGCTGAACCCATCAGTGAAGGGGTGGAACGCCAGGTGGTTCTACATGAAATAGAGCCACCCAACCATCCACTACGATGCCGACCACATCCTGGAGAGCCAGAGGAGCTGGTCGGAGATGCCGAGCAGCGCTGATATGGAGCAAGTGAGGGAGCTCATTGCCTTAATAAAGGGCGTGAGGACCAACAACGGATTGGTAGCGGGGGGCTTTATAGTACGTCGTGTGTAGCCCTATAAGGAGAGGGCGCACCTAGCCTTTGAGTTCAAGGGGGAGACCGATGGTACCCGGGAGAGGCTAGAGATGCTATCGAGGGACGTTGTTGAAGAGCGGGCGGCAGAGCTATTCGCTCTGTTTGCCTCATTCAACATGTTAGGGTATACGAAGCCCTTTAACTGCAAAAATCTGCCTCCTCAGGTAAATATCTCAGTTGTGTATTCCTGATGTTTTTTATCCTATCATTGTCGGGCAGTGGACTGATTCACTTATGTGAAGATCCACTCACGGGATAGGGCGGTGTACTTTTTAGGTGTGCTGAGGGGTGATTGGCCACCAGCGGTGGATGCACGACCACTGGCTCAACCTGAAGAAAGTGCCATCGGCGTCTCTTTGGAGTCTAGAGGTATAAATGCTGGTTGGACAGAGAGTCCTCCCCCGGTGTCGGAGAAAGCCCAGGGGAAGAGGGCAGCGGCAGACGAGCCAGCCCAGAAGAAGAGGAAGACAGCGGCTACTGCTCCCCTCAAACCAGGTGGCATCTCACTTGGCGATGATTAGACCACTCGAATGTGAAGGACCATGGTGTTTGATTGGTCTGATGACGATGAAGTTCCGACCAGCATGCGCGCAGAGGATTGATCAAGGGGAAGCGAAGAAGTCCCCGAGCAGCAGGCGAGGGAAGTCCCTGCACAGCAGACGACGGGAGTCCCTATGGGGCAAGCGGCGGGAGTCCCCAAGCAATAGGCAGAGGTAAACCCAGAGCAGTAGGCGGAGAGGGTCCTAGAGCGGTAGGTAGAATAGAGGTCGACTGTGGAGGAGGCGGGACCTCCCCTCCCCCCCCCCGAGCACGGGAGTTGACCCCACGGTTGTGCCTAGGGGCTCGAGCAGGCACCGTCGGTTTAAGAAATTGAACTGGCAGACCAAACCATAAGTACCCTTCTCTTGGAGTTACTTTGCTATAGTTTCTTAACTTTTCATGTGACTGACGAGCCAATCTGATGCAGTGCAAAGCATACGGAGGATCTGACCCCGCCAGTTCGGATTGTCGAACAACCGAGGGCTGAACCCAGGGTGGAGGCAATGCCAGCGGCTCCTGTCCTAGAGTCCCCGAGTGCTCAACAGCCAGAGGAGGAGTCAACCACCACCACTGGTAGATTTTGCGGTGGCAAACAATTGGTGCCAGCAACAGACGAGTCAGCGACGATACCCAAGGCAACGGCGGGAACCGTCGGGTCTTTGGGAGCAGAAGCTGGAGTTGCCAGTGATGCACCGGAGTCTAGGGCGGTGAAGCCAGTGGTGGCCGAGGAGCAAACGGCGCCCCCCGAGGCGTCACCAAGGATGGTCAGACCCGTTGTCCGGCCATAGAGCCCCCCGATGGTGCCTCGAGCTACGATGGAAGAGGACAAGGTGGAAGAGATCAAGTGTGCTGAACCTTGACTCCAATCTATCCAAATCCTCCAAAAGTGCAGTGACAAGGTGGTGATTATCGAGGAGGGAGACACCACCAGGGAGATGAAGAGACTGAAATCCACCATCGCTAGAGTAATGAAACAAATCGAGGTCAGTGTTGCATCTAGAATGCTCGTCTATTATGTTGGAGATCGGAGTTCGTCATTAGCATTGTACATTTGCAGGGGATAACTCAGACGGCCGAGCAGTGGCACCAGCTGATAAAGAGGATGGAGCCCCTCGCCGAGGAGAACAAGAAACTCAGGGAGGCAATGAACCTCTCGAAGAGAAACATCTAGAGGGCCCGGCACGAGTGAGACCTTATAGAGTCCAACGCGCGGGACCTGGAATATCAGAGGGGGTCCTATCCGAGCAGCTAGCGACTATGTCCGAGTATCTGTCGAGCAAGTCCAAGCAGCTGGCCACTATCTCTGAACAACTAAGGCGTGCCTCCGAGCAGTTGGAACAAAAATCCAAACAGCTCAGAAGTGTATCTGAGTAGAAAGCAGGTATGGTATATCGGCGAATATACTTTGTATTGCTGAATAGCCATATTTTTGGTGATAACTGTTGTGCTTGTAGAGCAAGATGCAGAGCTCGGCCAACTATGCTAGGCCGTTGAACAACTCTGATAGGAGAAGGCGAAGGAGTCAGAGCGAGCAGACAAACTGGTCGAGGAGCTGAAAGGTGAATACCTCCTGGTCAGAGTTACTGTTGAAGTAGTTTCTTGTATGATGGAACATTGTAACGCTTGTAGGCTACCATCATAAAGCCAAGGCACAGTTTGATGTGCTAGTGCAGGAGGCCAGGACCCAAAGGGATAACTTCGACGCTGTAGTCGCCGTAATTAAATCGGTGCTTGACTGCGTCGACCTAGAACCGGCTCCTCAGCCCGACGGTAGGCGGCAACGTTCGGACACCATCATCTAGAGGTGCACGGCAGCATGGGAGAACTTCAAGAGCTTCAACAACGATGCCATTGTGACCATCGCTACTCACGCCCTTGCGGTAGTTCGGTCCCACTACCCAGCCATTGACCTTCGAGCGATAGGGGGCGGGTTTGCCGAAGGGCTAAGTGACACGGAGACCTAGCAGCTGGAGGATGAGGTAGAGGACGCAGTGAAGAAGCTGGCCGGTGATATAGACCTATTCGGCGAGACAAACGGTGATGGCGGAGCACAATGATCTACTCGGAGGGTATTGTCTATAACATCTTTAGAGGGTAGTTAGGATGCGCGAGAGCATAGAAAACATTTATGTATGTGTATAAATCTTATAAAGTGCATGTGATGCAGCTTGACTGTATTTGTGGTGAAAAATCATTGTAGTAATAGCCCTAATGCAATTATACATAGTATAAGTAGTATCTGAGTAGTTAGTTCGTTACTAAGCCCTATGGCCTCGGCTAGCCTATAGTCCATAATGTCGAGCACGGAGCCCGTGGATGTGTAGGAGAAACAGGCGTGACCAAGGAACCGTAGCCGACCACCCAGAACGTAGAGCATGGACCCTGTAGCACGTGTAGGGAGAGATCGGAGACTAGGTCTTCTCCATAGAGCGCAGAGCAGAACATGTGGTGCTCGGCGGTTGGTGAAATAACTTTTAGATAAACATAGTATAAGTGGCGTCCGAGCAGTTAGTTCTTTCTAAGCTCTCGGCCTTGGCTAGCCCATAGTCCATAACGTCGAGCACGGAGCCCGTGCACGTGTAGGAGGAATAGTCATGACCAAGGAACCACAGCCGACCACCCAAAACGTAGAGCGCAGAGCCCATGACACGTGTAGGGAGAGATTAGAAACTGGATCATCTCCGAAGAGAACATAACAGAACATATGCTGCTTGCTGATCGGCAAAACATCTTGGAGACTTGGAGCAAAGTGTTCGGCGATTTGGAGAAAACGTGTGGTGAAATACGTTGGTGATTTGGAGAAAATGTGTGGTGAAATACGTTGGTGATTTGGAGAAAACGTGTGGCGAAATACGTTGGCGATTTGGAGAAACTCGTTTGGCGAAAATGTTGGAGATTTGGAGAAATGTGGACGACGTAGTTATGTCGATTTCATATTGGAGTTTGTTATGGAGTAGCAAAAAACTCGGCGACCATAAGTGTAGATTAAACCATAATGGAGAAATAATGGAGACAAATTGCGAAGACCAAAACTTTATTCATCATAAAGTGGAGAGTACATATCTGGGGTGTTTCAAGGATAGAAATGTATGAGGTGGTCGAAGTGCCATGAGTTGGGGACATTGATTCTATCTAAGTCACATAGGCGATAAGACCCTGGTTGGGTAACCTCTTTGACGACGTAAGGCCCTTCCTAGAGGGAGGAGAGCTTGTGCATCCCTTTGGTTTTTTGTTTTCTGCGGAGAACGAGGTCGCCGACAGCAAATGAACGACCTTTGATGTTGCAGTTGTAGTACCTCCGCAAGCCTTCTAGATATTTGGCTATGCAGACGCAGGTAATTAGGCGTTCTTCCTCGGCCCTATCAACGTCCTCTGTCCGAACAGCTGTGGCTTGCTCTTCATCATAATTTTCCACCCTAGGTGCTCGGAAGGCAATATCCGCTGGTAGTATGGCTTCTGAGCCGTAGACCAAGAAATATGGAGACACACCGGTGTTGCGACTAGCTTGAGTGCACAGTCCCCAGACTACAGCTGGTAGCTCCTTGAGCCATCTGCCTAGATGCTATTCTTCTTTCTGATATAGCCTCTTTTTGAGGGCATCAAGGATCATGCCGTTCGCCCATTTGACCTGGCCGTTGGCTCAAGGATGGGCAACGGAGATGTACTTGACGAAGATGTATCGGTCTTCACAGAAGTCCCAAAAGTGATGGCCAGTAAATGTAGTTTCAAGGTCAGTGATGATGCTGTTCTGGAGACCGAATATGTGGATGATGTCTTCGAAGAGCTCGACTGCTTTCTTTGCAGTAGCTGAGACGATCGGGTTATACTTGATCCACTTGGAGAACTTATTAATGGCGATGTATACATACCGAAAGCCACCTGGCGCTGGCTTGAAAGGACCAATCATGTCCAGTCCCCAGCATGCGAAGGGCCAAGAAGCTAGGATGGACTGCAGCTCTTGTGCCAGCACGTGTATTTGCTTGGCGAAAAATTAGCATCCTTCACAACATCGAACGTAGTCTTCTACATCGGAGATGGCCGTGGGCTAGTAAAAACCAGCTCGGAAAGCTTTGTCGACCAATGTTCTTGAGGCCGCGTGGTTGCCGCAGGATCCAGATGAATTTCGAGAAGTAGCTTCACTCTGTCTTCTTAGGTGATGCATTTTTCCGGAATCCCTTCCTTGACACTTTTCCTCCTCAAGTTGCCATCCACCAGCACGTAATGCTTGCTTCGATAGATTAGGCATTCGGTTTCGGTCTTACCGGTGGGTACTTCGGCACTGGAGAGGTACTTGATGAACTGTTCCCTCCATTCGGCGCCGACAAAGCTACCGTAAGTACCAGCTGCTTAGCGGGGGGGAATGTGGGGGTATGGCCCCCGGTATCCACAAGACAAGACATGGGCCGCACCGTCAGAGGTGGCCTGGCCCACAAGATCAAGGCATGCACGGCGCTGCTTGGCGTGCACCGCAAGCTATTATATAGTACCAAATATGCTACTTTCCTTATAACCCTACCCCTCCAGAGTATATAAGGAGAGGCAGGGGTCCCCTAGTGGACATGATCGATACATCTCAATGCAATACATTAGAACATAGGATGTAGGTATTACGTCATACTGACGGCCAAACCTGTCTAAATCTTGTGTCTTGGTGCTTATATTACCATCTCGCTCCTGATCTTGCTCACCTCTATGGCAAATCTACCATCGTGGGATACCCCTCAGAGGACTGCCGACAATATTCTATCGACAGTTGGCGCACTAGGTAGGGGCATGCACTTGATCCATGGTGGGCCAGATGGGATCTCAAGATCAACATCCTTCGTGGCAACTCAGTTGATCACGTTGACATCCTTCAACAACCGTGGCGCACGTCTTCGTACACGGATTGACACTGCCAAGCTCCGACTACGTCCGTCCTACTCCAACACGAGATCAACTTTGTTCCAGCCATCAAGCAAGCCGCTAAGCGAGCTGCACGCATCGCTGACCAGATAACGCCATACGCCGCCGACCAAACGTTCTGTCTAAAGATAAGTCACATTTGAATATTCTTCTAAATATTCTCCAATCTCCGTATATCGCCATAATGTTTCTCCGAGCTATTTTCTCCATGTTTGCTCTCCAAATGATTTTCTAAACCCCCGAACAGTCATGTTGATGCTTGGACGCCTCCAAAGACAGCCCTGTCTATGGCTCCTCCCTATACGTGCACGAGCGTCTGCCCTCTGCGTTATGGGTGGTCGGTAGCGGCTCCTTAGCGACGCTTGTTCCTCCTACATGTGCACAGGCTCCGCGCTCGACGTTATGGACTATGGGCTAGCTAGGGGTAGAGACTTAGCTACACACTAACTAGTCGGGCGGTTTATATTAAATATAAATACATCTTCGCTCCAACTAATCACCGAGCTACATACACTATTTTTTCTCCGGAGCTCATATATTTTTACATCATGTACTACCCGTTCTACATATTTGTATTGTAGGATCATCATCCAGGTGATCAGACCACCTGGTGCTTGGACTTCTCCACCGATCAACTGGTCAGACAGCTTGGTTCATGGACTCCATCGCCCACCAGTTGATCGGACTGTTCACCGGTCGCTTCTACTCAATGCTCACTTTGGTGCCCACCAATTGACCAGACTGTTCATCGCTCGTGCTTCATCACTAGCTATGCTGGTTACTCCTCGGTGCTCGGATTCTTCGTGCTCGTGGACTAAGTGGGCACACTTCACTGCATGGACGTCACCAGCTACGCCGAGGACTCCTCAGTGCTCGGACATCGCCAGCGATGCCGGGAAGTCCTTGCTCTTCGGTGCTCGGACATCACCAGCGACGCTAGGGACTCCTCGATACTCGGACATCACCAGTGACATTGGGGACTCCTCGCTCCACGGTGATCGGACATCACCAGCAATGCTGGGGACTCCTCGGTACTCGGACATCGCCAGCGACACTGGGGACTCCTCGCTCCACGGTGCTCGGACATTGCCAGCGACGCTAGGGACTCCCAGCGACGCTGGGGACTCCTCACTCTTCGATGCTCGGACATCGCTAGCGATGCCAGGGACTCCTCGGTACTCGGACATCGCCAGCGACGCTGGGGACTTCTCGCTCCTCGGTGCTCGGACATTGCTAGCGATGCTGGGAACTCCTCACTACTTGGTCCTCAGACATCACCAACGACGCTGGGGACTCCTCGCTCCTTAGTGCTCGGACATCACTAGCAACGTCGGGAACTCCTCGCTCCTCGGTGCTCGGACATCGCCAGCGATGCCGAGGACTCCTCGCTTTTCGGTGCTCGGACATCGCCGGCGACGCCGAGGACTCCTCGGTACTCGGACATTGCCAGCGACGCCGAGGACTCCTCGCTCCTCGGTGCTCGGACATCACCAGTGACGTCGGGGACTCCTCAGTACTCGGATGTCGCTAGCTTCGCCGAGGACTCCTTGGCGCTCGAACATCGCTAGCTACGCTAGGGACTCCTCGGTGCTCGGACATCGCCCTTGGTGGTTGGATTTTGCTACGTCTCATCGGTGTGCTATCAAGCTGCTCCATGATGTTCGGATCAGGGTGCTGATCTTGGGCAGCACATCTAGGGTCTTGATGTGTGCATGTCAGATGACATCGGTAAAGCTTTCAGACTTTTTTTCTTTGACCCTGCTACTAGATTCATTCTTCATCTTTCAGCAGGCTCGGGGACTAAGTGGGCACACTTCACCTTGCGGTGAATGTGCTTGTTCTCATCTCAAGGCTACGCCCGAGGACTGGCTGCCTGCTCAGTTGGTCTTCTACTTTCTAACCCTGGCACTACGTGACTACGTCACCTACTGTCAGGCTTAGGGACTAGCTATGGGGGTATGGCCCCTAGTATCCACAAGACAAGACATGGGCCACACCGTTAGAGGTGGCTCGGCCCACAAGATCAAGGCGTGCACGGCGCTGCTTGACATGCACCGCAAGCTATTGTATAGTACCAAATATGCTACTTTCCTTATAACCCTACCCCTCCAGAGTATATAAGGAGAGGCAAGGGTCCCCTAGTGGACACGATCGATACATCTCAATGCAATATATCAGAACACAGGATGTAGGTATTACGTCATACTGACGGCCGAACCTGTCTAAATCTTGTGTCTTGGTGCTTGTATTACCATCTCGCTCCTAATCTCGCTCACCTCTATGACAAATATACTATCATGGGATACCCCTCGGAGGACTGCCGATGATATTTTGTTGATAGGGAACTTCTTGAATTTCCCTTTCTTCCTTAATGGATGGCACCAGAAGATCTTGAATGAAGACCCCTGGTGGAATCGCGGCGCAAGAGGAGCCTAACTTGGACAAGTGATCAGTGAGCTGATTTTGATCGCATACCACGTGGTGGTACTCGATACCATAGAACTTCCCTTCAAGCTTCCTAATTTTGACGTAATATGCATCCATCTTCTAGTTGGAGCAAGACCAGTCTTTGTTGAGCTGGTTGATGACCAGCGCAGAGTCCCCATATACCATGAGGCATTTGACGTCATGCTCAATGGCTATATGGAGTCCATGGAGACATGCTTCGTATTCGGCGGTGTTGTTGGAGGACAAAAAGTGTATTCGGAGAACATATCAGAGTTTATCCTTGGTCAGCGTAATGAATAGAATGCCCACACCAGCTCTATTGATGTTGAGGGCGCCATCGAAGTACATCACCCTATGCTCGGGGCAGGTGGTAGCGATGGGCTCTTGGATCTTCGTCCACTCAGTGACAAAATCCGCAAGCGCCTAAGACTTGATGGTAGGCCTGCTTCTGAATTCAATGGAGTAAGTGCTGAGCTCAATAGCCCACTTGATGATACAGCCGTTGGCCTCTTTGTTGTAGAGGATGTCCCCTAGAGGGAACTCAGTGATCATAGTGATCTTGTAATACTCAAAGTAGTGATGGAGCTTGCGTGACATGATCAGGATGGCGTATAGCAGCTTTTGGACCTGAGGATAACGAGTCTTGGGCTCATTAAGAACCTTGCTGATGACATATACCGGATGTTGCACCTTATAGGCATGCCCGGCCTCCTTGTGTTAGACCACAATGGCTGTGCTGACGACATGAGAAGTAGCGGCGATGTAGATCAGGAGGGTTTCATCTGGCCGTGGCACCGTCATGATCGGAGGCTTTGTTAGGAACAACTTGAGTTGCTCGAAAGCTGTGTCTACCTCCTCTGACCAGGAAAAACACTCGAAGGCCTTGAGGAGTTTGAAGAAAGGTAGCCCTTTTTTGCCGAGGTGCGATATAAAGCGGCTTAAGGCAGCCATGCAGCATATAAGCTTCTATATATCCTTGACGCATGTTGGTCGTTTCATGTTGGTGATGGAATAGACCTTGTCAGGATTGGGCTCGATGCCTCGTGCACTGACAATGTAGCCCAGGAGTATACCAGATGGAACTCCGAAGATGCACTTTGAAGGGTTCAACTTCCATCGGTACCTTTTTAGGTTGGCGAATGTTTCTTCGAGGTTGGCGATAAGATCATCGGCGGTCTTGGACTTGATGACCACATCGTCGATGTAAGCTTTGATGTTGTGGCCAATCTATTGATTGAGGCACATCTGGATAGCCCTTTGATAAGTCGCCCCGGCATTCTTGAGTCCGAAGGACATGGTGGTGTAGCAATACACACCGAAGGGTGTGATGGACAATGTCTTGATCTGGTCTTCTTCCTTAAGGGAGATCTAGTGATAGCCAGAGTAACAGTCAAGGAAGGAGAGCAGTTCGCAGCCAACGGTGGAGTCTACAACCTCGTCTATCCGAGGCAAACCGAAGGGGTCTTTAGGGCAGTGTTTGTTAAGATCAGTGTAATCAACGCACATTCTTCATTCTTTATTCTTTTTTTGAACGAGAATAGGGTTTGCTAACCACTCAGGATGATACACTTCTTTTATAAATTCGGTAGCTAAGAGCCATTTTATTTCTACCCTAATAGCCTCCTTCTTGTCTGGCACGAATTGGCGGAGTTTTTGCTTGATCGGTTTGGCGGTCGGTGAGACATTCAAGGAGTGCTCAATCTTCTCCCATGGTACCCCTAGCATATCTGTAGGTTTCCAAGCAAACATGTCAGCGTTGGCACGTAGGAAGGAGATAAGCGTGCTTTCCTATTTAGGGTTAAGGTGAGCCCCAATCTTCACGGTCTTGGAGGGGTCGTTGAGGCTGAGGCCGACCTCCATTATTTCCTTGGACTTGGTGGAGGCACGGGGAGGCTCCAGCTCTAGGATCTCCATGTTGTTGGTGGGCAACATCTTGGCTTTAGTGACCATGTTGGCCATCTAGATGGAGAGGTCGGTGGCTTCGGTGAGGGCGAGACTCTTTGTCTCGCAGGCGTAAGCGATGGAGAGGTTGGCCTACAGGGCTAGAACTCCTATAGGCGAAGGCATCTTCAGCACCAGATATGCATAGTGCGGTACAGCCAGAACTGGCTAGCCAAGTATGGTGTGGTAGGTGGTGTTGAAGTCAGCGACGTAGAAGTTGATGTGCTCAACATGGTAGTTGCTTGCCGTGCCGAACTATACTGGTAGGGTTATCTCTCCCAGCGGTTTGGAGGCCCTGCCAGGTACCACACCCCAAAAGGAGGAGTCAGAGGGTGTGAGATCTACTAACCCGAGGCCCAGCTCCTTTAGGGCTCTAGCAAAAAGGAGATTCAGAGCGCTCCCACCGTCGACGAGCACTTTTCTGAAAAGTACTTTCTGGACAGTTGCATCAAGGATGAGGGAGAAATGCCCTATGTAGGGAATGTCTACCCACTGGTTGGCCCTGCTGAATGTGATGGGGACCTCGAACCATGGGTGATAGCTAGGGTTAGCGGCAGCGTCTTCTACAGTGACGGCGAGCACCTGCTGTGCAGCGAGCTTCCATTCTCTTCTGCTCTCAGTGGAGGTAAGGCCCCCAAAGATGGTGGCAACCACCTTGTCGTGGTCCTAGAAGGCATTGTTATTGCCCCCAGGTGGTCGGCGACCTTCGGCTCCGTCATTGGTGTCGTCGTCTAGCTTTTTGTCCTGGAACTCCTTAGCCAAACCAAGGCAGTTCTTAATCTTGTGCTTGACATTCTTATGGAGAGGGCACAGGCCGTCAAGGATCTTTTTGTACTGCTCATCATAGTTGCACTTGGCGCAAGGTTCATTAACAGTAGCGACGATGTGGTCTGGCCAGCAGCGGCGATTTTGACCAGACTTGGGCCCTTCTGGGCGATCACGACCGCTGTCATGATGGTAACTGCGGTCGTTGAAGCAGCGGTCATTGTGGCATTGGTCGTTGGAGCGGTTGTCATAGCAACATGTTGGGTGATGAGTGCTTGCATCCTCATTGAAGCGCACCTCGGCTTCCTCAGCATCGGCGTACTGGTTGGCGGTTGTGATCATCTCACCAATCCTAGTGGGCGGCTTGCGGTTGAACTTGGAGCAAAGCTCGCGGTGATAGAGTCCTCGGATGAAGGCGGTGATGACCTCGGCTTCCGTGATGTTTGGAATAGAATTCCTCATCTTGGAAAAGCATTGGGTGTAGCTACGGAGGAGCTCAGACGGCTTTTGGTTGATGCAGTTCAAATCATGCTTGGTGCCCGGCTGAGTACACGTAGCCATGTAATTGTCTGTGAAGACTTTTTTTAGCTCCTCCTAGGATTCGATGGAGTCTAGGGTAAGGCTTGTAAACTAGCTCATGCGGCTAGTGTGTGCATGACAGGGAGATAGTTCGCCAAGACACTAGTGTCTCCTCCGGTGGCACAGACAGTAGTGGCGTAAGCCCATAGCCACTATGTCGGTTTCATCCTTCCTTCGTAGGGCTCGACCCCAGTGATTTTGAAACCACGAGGCCACTGAAGTATTCAGAGCGCCTTGTGAATGCTAGGGGCCCCTCGGGGTTGTCGGTGCCATCGTAGGTAGCGTTGCCATCGGTGAGCGGCTCAAGAGCTGAGTCCGGGTTATCATACTATTGCTCATACTCCTGGTGGCAGCGTACTTTGTCTTCATGGTGACCGAAGCGACATTCGTCGATGCATCGTCGTGCATCTCAAAGATTATTGAGGTGCACTCGGACGTCCTGGTCGACCTCATGGTCGGGTTGGTGGTGATGTTCAATACGGTTGCCCCTAGCTCCGCCCTAGAGGGGTTGCCTATCATCGCGACGCTAGTCGGTGAAGCGACTTGGGTGGTGATCGGATCTTGTGTTGACTGATCGATGAATCAAAGTTGTGGAGTATGAAGGTCTCTGCTCCTGGCGGATCTCATTGACCTGATAATGTGCCGCTTTAAGCATTGCGGCAACCTTGACGACCTTCGGTGTCTACGGGAGCCGAGCGAGCTCATTGGCGGCCATGGCCAGGTTGGCGCTTAGAGTCTTGTAGACATCATGGCCATCAACGCAGAGAAACTCGTCGTCGAGGTTGCGCTAGAGTGGCCTTCCTTGCGAGTCGAGCTGCTGCTCGGCCATCTCAAGGGCATTCTTGTTTACTCGGCGTTGTGTGTGGTTTACGTTCTAGTTCTCATGAGTGGCACATTCCTCCTTGGTCTCACCGTTCCAAGGGGGGCTATCGACGCTGATGTTGAAGATCGCGCCACCCCGAAAAGGAGGGAGCGAAAGTTGCTCAGTGAAGGTTTCGGTGAGGGTCTCCATAGAGTCTTAGGACTCAGAGTCTGGATTCTCCTCCAAGATGGTCTGGAGGGATGCACTAGAGCATTGGCCGATGTGGAGCATGTTGACAGCCGGTAGAGGCTGGTCGGCAATCTAGTCGGCGAGAGGATGGATGTCTCCCACCTGGTCGGCGAATTTGGCCCATAGGGCGTCTTGGAAGGTGGCGCGGTGTTGGCAAACCTAAAGGGTAGAGCCACAACTCCTGGAGTCTTCCGAGCAGCCTCTGGCAAATCTAGACCAGTGAGTGGTCGGCATTGGACCAAAGTGTCCAGAGCCGATTAAGCGATGGAGAGGCAATCGGCGAGCTTTAAACCAACCTGATCGATAGATGCGATCAGATTGTCATTATTAATCTACCTCCTTTGGTAGCGAGGAAGCGAGCGGCAAGTCATCGATGAAGGCAACCCCAGAGGCGGTTCCGAGATCGGATCTGCTACCACAGGTGCGGGGGTGATCAGTGCAGAATTGATCTGCACCGGCTCAAGGAGCTCTCCGACTCTGTCAGCGTTGATGATCCTCGAGATCGATCCAACCATGAAGATCTGGCTGGGCTGTGGGAGGGACAAAGAGCCTACAGAAAAAGCCATCTTGTTCGATAAGGAAACAGCACGCAAGCCCCTACTTGGCGCGCCAACTGTCGATAGAATATCATAGGCAGTCCTCCGAGGGGTATCCCATGAAGGTAGATTGATCGGCCGATAAGCGTGAGATCGAGAACAAGAAGGCAACAAAGACACACAAGTTAGATAGGTTCAGGCCGTTAGTATGAAGTAATACCCTACTCCTGTGGTTTGTTGGTTTGTATTAGCTATCGTATGATATTGTATGAGTTTGGAGGGGTCCCTACCCGCCTTATATAGTCCAGGGAGTAGGGGTACAAGTTGGTTAGATCTGAGAGATAATCGGAAAGTAATAACTAATTACAGGAATCTTGGGATCATATATATTCTAACAGATCTCGTAGTATCTTCAGGATATCTTCCAGATGTCTTGTGGGAGACGTCGAGCAGAGTCATGCCCCACAAGGTTTTGTCTTGTGGGCTGGGCCACCCCTGAGGGCGCAGCCTATGTGGTCTGCCGTGGGTATCTAGGGTCATACCCCCACAAGCCCTACCTATGAAGAAGCCTTCCAAGCTCTAAAGACATTTCTGACCACTGCTCCTGTGTTGGCCCAACCAGATATTAACAGACCCTTTGATGTATATTATGATGCCTCGAAGATGGGGTTGGGATGTGTGCTTATGCAGGATGGGCGTGTGATGGCTTATGCTTCGTGCCAACTAAAAAAGAACGAAGTAAATTACCCCACTCATGATTTAGAGCTGGCTGCCATGGTCCACGCTCTAAAGATTTGGAGGCACTATCTGTTGGACAACAAAGTACATATTTTCACTGATCACAAGAGCCTCAAGTATATTTTCACCCAGTCTGAGTTGAATATGAGGCAAAGGAGATGGTTGGAATTGATTAAGGATTATAACTTGGAGGTGCATTACCACCCAGGAAAGGCCAATGTAGTGGCTGATGCTTTGAGCTGAAAGTTACATCAAATTGAGGAAACAACTTTGTCTCTCAACCATGCAGAAGTGCTAGCTCACATTGCCTTGACCTTAGAGTTGTTTGAGCAGATTATTCTAGAGCAAAGGCAAGACCCTGAAGAAATTCCCCACATCAGGAAATTGATTGCCGAAGGGCGTGGCCCTCACTTTAGTATTGATGAGCATGATGTAGTGAGGTACAAGGATAGATTGGTGGTTCCATCCAATGAGGAGCTAAGAAGAAAGATTTTGAATGAAGCTCACCATTCAAAGTTGTCTATTCATCCTGACAGCAACAAGATGTATCATGATCTGCGCCACTTGTACTAGTGGTACAACATGAAGCAGGACATCACTCGGCACGTCGCGGAGTGCGACACTTGTGGTAGAGTTAAGGCAGATTATATGCATACTCTAGGATATCTACAGTCCTTGCCCATTCCTGTTTGGAAATGGGAGGATATTTCCATGGACTTCATTGTGGGTTTACCCAGCACATCCAAGGGTTATAACTCTATCTAGGTCATTGTGGATCGCCTTACCAAGTTAGCTCATTTTCTACCAGTAAATTTCACATATTCTGCCAGAAAGTATGCCTTGTTGTACTTAGACCGGATTGTGGCCCTACACGGAGTTTCCCTTACTATCATCTCGGATAGGGGATCAATTTTTGTCTCTCGCTTCTGGGAGCAACTCTAGGAGTGTCTTGGAACTAGTCTCCTTCATAGTTCAGCCTATCACCCCTAGACCGATGGCCAAACTAAAAGGGTGAACCAGGTGCTCGAGGATATGTTAAGAGCGTGTGCCATTTCTTTTCCTGAGAAGTGGGATGAATGCCTGAAGCTAGCTAAATTTTCTTACAATAATAGCTATCAAGAAAGCATCCGCACGGCACCATTTGAAGCTCTATATGGGAGAAAGTGTAGGACACCACTTAACTGGGTTGAAGTGGGAGACCGTGGATACTTTGGGCCAGAATTCATCAAGGAGGCTCGAGAGCAAGTTGTCCTTATTCAAAGTCATCTAAAGGCAGCTTAGAGCTGACGGAAAGCCTATACGAACAAGCAAAGAAGGCCTTTAGAGTTTGTGGCTAGAGATTATGTGTATCTCAAGGTGTCTCCTATGAGAGGGGTGCATCAGTTTGGTATCCATGGCAAGCTAGCCCCTCGATACGTGAGTCCTTACAAAGTTTTGAAGCAGTGTGGCCTAGTTGCTTACCGTCTATAGCTTCTCGATATTTTATCTGTGGTACACAATGTGTTTCATGTATCTCAATTGAAGAAATGTTTGTGGGTTCCTGATGAAGCTATGGGAATTGAAGGACTTCCCCTCCAACCAGATTTGACTTATGTTGAGCACCCTATCAAAATCTTGGACGAGAAAGAAAGAGTGACCAGAAATAGTGTGGTAAAGTTCTACAAGGTGCAGTGGCAAAACCACTCTGAGGATGAGGCCATGTGGGAACAAGAGAGAGATATTGAAGCATTACCCCCGCCTTCTCTCTAGTTCTGATGTGTAGTTGTTACATTGAAATGTACTTCCTATCTCCTTCTCACACTAGGCACATGAAATCTTGGGTTGAGATTTTGTTTTAGGGGGGTAGATTTGTAACACCCTCGGTGTTACACTGTACAGCTTTTTGCTAAAACACTGCATGATCATCATACTTATGTGTAAATGTATGAGTTATAGAGTATAAAGCAATATACGGAACTTGAAACGTTCATTTGAAACACGAAACGCATGTTACGTTTCATGTCATGTGCTATTACTTAGGGTTCTAAATGAATTTTTATTGAACGAAAATGCTATGGAATGCATATGCGGAACTTTAGTAAAGTTTGTAGCATGAACTTCATAGGTGACGATGAAATACGTGTGGTCGAGAATAGGATTCGCTAGTTAGTGTATCGAGTAGCTTGGAAATCGCATTCAACGTGAAATCATTTAGGACTTAGCCAAAATTTCCACAATCGAACAACGCGTTGATGAAGCTACATTCGGCAATTTTTGTAGAACGATCAGGTTAGGGAGTGGCTTGGTTTTAGGGTTTCATTTAGTAGCCTAATATACCAGCTAGAGTGTAAAATAGGTGGTGTAGCTATTGGATCCTCGAGTTGGCTTCGGTGTCTGGGCACGGTCACCGTGTCTCGGCCAGGGTTGCCGCTCGCCCAAGCGCACCCTTGCGCATGGCCGCGTAGGCCCGCACCGCCATTGCCGCGCCTAGCACGTTCCTCACTCGCACGCACGCACGTCGGGCCTGGCGAGCCTGACTGCCTTGCCTCCTCCATCGCGTCTGCCTGAGCCTGCTGCTCGCCGTCACGTCGAGCTATACTCCGGTCGCACAACGTTCTGTCCATCGCTGCCACGCGGTTACTGCTCCCATTGATGTTTTGGCTACACGCGCGTGGGCTTGCCCTCGCTTTCACATTTGCGTGTGAGGCCATGCCAAGTTTTCCCGTCACATCGTGTAGAAGGTCACTGGCCGGCCGAGCTGTGCCAAGGCCAAACCACTGAGATGGCCCCATCCTTGTTATCGCGCACGTTTGGAGGTCAGGTGGGAGTATAGCTTCGTGCCCAACCCGCCACTATTGCGGTAGTACGATGTTGGGGTGTCGATTTAAGGTTTTGCCATCACTGGCCGCCATAAGTCCGAACGGCGTCGCCCAAGCAATTGGCCTTACGTACTCCACATCCTTCCAATTAACCGTGCACACAATGAGCTTGGGTAGTTAGCTTCTGATTGGAGTCATCTCGACGAGCGTTCGTCCTACAGTGAGGTAATGCGAGGCGTTCCCCTCACGGCGGTCCACCATGGCCATCGAGGCAGGCGCGCAGCCAGGGCAGCGCGCTATGCTCCATTGTTTCAATTGAGCTATGCTTTGCATCATGATTGACTTGGTTGCCTCGCTCGTGTAGCGGTTTCATCGGTGGGGCAGCATGTCGCTGGGAACGTCATCGCCGCGCTTGCCGTGAACCAGAGCGACCCCACGTATGTGGCCAATCGCCTTGTCGTGCCCCGTGACCTCGTCCAAGCCATCCTACGTGTCTCTGGTGAGGCCCTCCTGCTCCTAGGGTAGCTGGTTGAGTCAGTTGGGGCCAAGGCTCACCGGAGCATGTGGCCACCGCCGACGAACGTCGTGTTGCCACTGTGTCCGTGGCCGGTTTGATTGGGACTAGAACGGGTGTATCTAGAACCTCTAGGGTGTTAGCAATACTCTAGGAATGGAGGCTAGGTAGTAATGGTAGCGTTGGGCTTGACGTTTAGCCAGCGTCGGCGTCACCGTGGCCAAATCCCGCCATGGTGCACGGCCATGCCTCTATACGCCACCAGTCGTGATGATTGGTACCTCTTTCGACTGCGCTTGCGTTGAGGAGTGTCTCGGTGGCGAATATTGCTGCCGAGGAGGTCTGTGCTCGCTGGCGTTGGCCGAAGATGCCGCGCCCTCTGCTAAATCCAGCCAGGGACATCGTAACGTAAATTCAAAATGAGCCGGGGGGTTAAGTGCGAGCGTTAGTGAGAGAGTGGAATAGTAGAAGGGACTATGGATTCATTTAGCTGAAAGCTGAGGTCTCTTTTGCATATTAGCCGGCGTGCGTGTGGGTCTCCCCGCGTTGGGCCGCTGTCGCGGGAGCGGGCCGCCACGTGGGCCGCACTGGTGCGCGCGCGTGGGTCGCGGTAGTGGGCTGTGCTGCTCGCTTGTGGGCCAAGCCACGAAGTTTTGGGCCGCACGGTAGAATACGTTTTCCAATTTCTAGTAAAGTTATAAATATTTATTCAATTTAGTTTTTGAGCTGAACTTTGATAAATTATAGTAAATTCTGTAGATGTCCAAAAATAGTGAAACAAAATTTGTTAGATTCACAAAAATGCTATCTATCTGGTAGTGGGCTGTGTAGGAGGGAGCCCCCAGAGCCTTTTTGTGCTGACTTTGCTGACCCGTCGCCTACCCAAGGTAAGCCCCGATGTATAACCCCTATTTTATGATCACTGAATATATATATATATATGATGTACATTTAAGTTATAAGCATTTTATGGAAACTACATACATAAATATATCTACCTATGAGTCCTACTAGTATAGATCGAGTTGCTGCTATGCTCAGGATATCGGTAGCGTGAGTAACCTGTCGTTACTCGTAAATAGGTGATAAATATGATCACTCATGATAAAATGGTGGAAAGGAAAATGGTGACCGGGCAGGGATATGGTTTGAGTACCGGTGGGTGTAAGGGGTTGTGTCCTACTGCCAACAAGGCATAGCTCGATTATACTTTTTCCCTGTCTATGTCGGTTAAGGACCGGTCGTTGCAATGGACGCTAGGCAAGTCACTGATCTATTATCCTGAGCACATACTTGAGTATGGGCGCAGGGAACACTCGTTGTTTTTTTGTTGTGGACCCGTCTCTTTCCGGACCAACTGATTGGAGGCGGGGATGGTGGAGGTCCTTGCACCGCATTGAGTCCAGAACTCAGGAGTGGGGGCTTGGAGTCCAAGTTTGGACGGGAACCTGGACACCTAGGATAGGAGGGTGATGGGTTAGTCTGGCTTGTGCTTGGGGTACAAGCGGGCGCGTGTGTTTTTGGGGTACCCAACTGGGGACATTGATTCGCAAATTGCCGTCGAGTCGGTACGGCTTGTCTTAACTCTAGCATCGTAGTAAGAACTGAAAGATGGAAGGTGATGAAATAAAACTGATTGCTCAACTCTTGCTTAAAAGTAGAACATGTGCTTACATAGAATGGATAGATAATAAATTAATACGGCTATTAATAATATCATAAGTAAGGACTCACTAATAGTATTGCTTTCTGTCAAAAAAGGAAACCAGCAAACCATAAAGCTTACAATATTCCTTGAAGTCAGGAAATTATTCCCACTAGTCTGGACACCTAGGATAGGAGGGTGATGGGTTAGTTTGGCTTATGCTTAGGGTACAAGCGGGGCGTGTGTTTTCAGGGTACCCAGCTGGGGACATTGATTCGCGAATTGCCGTCGAGTCGGTACGACTTGTCTTAACTCTAGCATCGTAGTAAGAACTGAAAGATGGAAGGTGATGAAATAAAACTGATTGCTCAACTCTTGCTTGAAAATAGAACATGTGCTTACATAGAATGGATAGATAATAAATTAATACGGCTATTAATAATATCATAAGTAAGGACTCACTAATAGTATTGCTTTCTGTCAAAAAGGAAACCAGCAAACCATAAAGCTTATCATATTTCTTGGAGTCAGAAAATTATTCCCACTAGTCGGATAAGTCTTGCGAGTACATTGTGTACTCAGGATTTATTTATCCCTGTTGTAGGTAACACTTGAGGAGTACCTTTGTGTGGAGGATTCTTCTGGTGGGCACAGACGGATCCTCGTTCTTTATCGCTAGATGTTTATCTTAATTCCGCTGTTTAATATTCCGCACTCTAACTTTAAAAATTTAATAATGTACTTTTTATAAACTCTGAATGTATAAAATGGATTAAGTATTGTAACTCGTTCTCATTATTGGATCCTTGAGGAAAAATGTGGATCTTTCGGGTTCTCCCTTGGGGTGTACCCGATGGATATTGCTCGCTGTAGCTTACTTTCAGGATGCTTAGTGTCTGGTGAAAGACGTGCGCCTCTATACGTGTGCTATTTCGGATGATTCTGCCATAGTACATATGACTCACAAGAGTATACACACAGACTTGGTGCAGGCTACCAAACAAACCCATAGTAAACTGCCAGGGGAGAATCATATGTAATTCATGCATCTGGTTGCTTTTTTAGGCACCAAACAACGCACACCGGTTGTTTTTTGAGGCACCAAACTTACATAGACTGTTGTTGTCTGAGCTGGCAAAATAACTGCATTAAACATAGAGCTTGCAAGAAATGTATTTACTCAAGCAAGACATCTAAGGTTATAACCAAACATGCCTATTACGCTAGTTTATATATAATACTCCCTCTGCCCTGAAAATTGCAATCCTCCTCTTTAAGGAGTCAAATATTTTCGAGTTCGACCAAAGTTATACGAAAAATACTAATAATTATGTTACAAAATAAGTACCATTAGATTAATTATGTAATATATTTTTGTAATAAATCAATTTGGAGACGTGAAATATTTTGACTTATTATAAACTTGGTCGGACTTGAAATATTTTGATGAGTACGGATATCATAATTGTATTCTTTAATGAACATAAATAATACATATATTGTGCAAGTTGTAACGAGCAGAGAGGGGTTCAGCAACAACTACCACGTGTGCCTACACACGACACGGTCCAGGAGCCCGGTGCGGGGTAGAAGCCATCGTGACAACAGACGAACTGTGTTTATATGCAGCAAAAAAAAAAAACTGTGCCTTCTGAGTGCTGCCCTGCCCTATAACCACGGCACGGCAGGCGAGAGCAAAAACCTTTTTCTGCTGCCGAACAAGCTGGATGATTTTCAAAAAAAAAAGCTGGATGATAGAAGACGGATTACCCCACTCCCCACATGTATATATATATATGAAAAAAAGAATTTTTTTCTGAGAGCATGGACTTGAACTAACGCTGCCCACGTGGTGCCTCTGCCCGCTCTGCCGTGGAAACTGGTACGCACGCGCGGGTCGCGGCGCCGGCGCTGGACTCGCTGCCCTGGCCGTGCGCGTGCGGAGCCGAGCAGGGGGCCGTCGGCGACAAGCCACACCACACCCCTGGCCACCGGCACCAACCCCGGCAGGAAAACGCAACGCGCCAACGGCCGTCCGGTAGCGGCTGCCAGGTGCGCCCCACCCGTCTGCCGCATTCGTTAGCCGGTCCCCTTCCCAGCTCCAGCAGAGCCGCGTGAGCGTGACTACCCACCCCAAAACGCAAAAAAGCGAAGCCCTCACTTCCCTCGCCTCCTCTGCACTCCACACCGACACGCGACCCGCACTGCCTTTAAACTACACCCTCCCACCACCGAACCAGGCTACTAGCTCTGCTCACCCCAGCAGTACCCAGCCCAGACCCCAGCAGCTCAGCCGCGAGCTAGTAGAGACCGACCGACAGGAGCAAACCGGGCTAGCTCGCTCGCGATGGCGTCCATCATCGTGCAGGCGGTGGTGATCCTCCTGGACGTCATCGCCTTCGGCCTGGGAGTGGCCGCCGAGCAGCGCCGGAGCCGGGCCACCGTCACCCCGGACTCCGCCAAGGAGTACGACTACTGCGTCTACGACTCCGACATCGCCACGGGCTACGGCGTCGGCGCGCTGCTCCTCCTCGCCGCCGCGCAGGTCGTGCTCATGGTCGCCAGCCGCTGCTTCTGCTGCGGCCGCGGGCTCAAGCCGGGAGGCTCCCGCGCCTGCGCGCTCATCCTCTTCCTCTTCACATGGTAAAGAACCAAATCTCCTCCACCCCTCCCGCGATTGATTGCCTACTACTACTTCCTCTTCGCGTACATGGAAATAATTAACCAGCTGAGCTAGATTTGGTTGGTTGGGCGATCCCTTGCTAGCTCCTCTCTCCGAGATCCAGACTCGGGTCGGTTGGATTCTGCTCTATCCCCAGCGCCCGTCTAGTTCTACTTCTACGAGCAGATTGGGATGGGATCTGCGTCGTGTACGCGTGGTTTCAGTTGCGGGTGCATGGCGCTAGCTAAGATCCGTTTTCCGCCGGCTGGTCTTGGCCTGGATCTTGTGCTTTCCAACTCAATCTTGTGATGCACAGGTTCCGCAGCTTAATTTCTAGGCCTAGGCAGGAAAGGATGACAGAATGTTATGCACCATCTATCCATGTGGTGGACTGTCTACTAGTTCGCCGCTGTTGCCTCTGACATGGACAACGATGCGCATGCTTTTTTTTTAAAAAAAAATCAATCTTAGGTGAAGTGTCGCTTGTTTTCGTAGCAAAATGTCACTATCTTGTCTTAAAATAGAAGCGTCGCACCCAGTGCTTTACTCTATTGCTATTGGCGAACGAGTGGTGAGATCCATCGATTAGTAATAATACTAGTACTTCTCTAGTAGCCAGATGCAAATCATTTCTCCCACCTTCTCCAGTTAGCCCCTTGCTGGCATGAGGCTTTTGCTTTCATTACTGAAGCTGCACTTGCACAGCAATGCTCAGTATTTAGCACCTCAGAGTTGATATAACAGAGGCAGAAGTGTAGTATTGCCGTTGCTGTATTGTTTAAGCTCTGTAGCCTCATGCTGTACATCTGCTTTACGTACAGTTTACTACCATGTTTCAAAGATTTCAAGCCACATGCCCCCTGAATAATAATTTGACTAATTCTTGGTAGGAGGCAGTTAGTAGCACATGTCATAGATCTCTGAAACTGTTTCAGACATTTATCTTCATAGATCTGCTAGATTTCTATGTTTGATTGTTGATGTCCAACTACTCCCATTGTCCTTTTTTTTTAAAAAAAAAGGAAAGGTGCACTCCCATTATCCTTGTAACACAAATTGGCAATCGCTTGGCACTTGTACTTTTATGGGATTAGTGTTTAGCAGACTTTATATTTCTGTGATATGATGGAGATGTTGAAAGCCCTTTCCATCACAAATAAGTGTTGTTTTAGATGATCAGTGATATCCTGACAACTTTCACAATAGTACAGTCAGCAAGATTAACATTACACAATAATTCGAGATAAGTCTATCTATATATAAACTCTCAATATCCACAAAGATACACGTAGCCAGATTTCTTCAAAATTTGAATGCACGCTATCGAAATGTTGTTGGTTATACTTTACTGGAGGAACTAGCAACTACTACATCTTTATTTGTTCTGGGTAGCTTAGCTAATCGGTTGGTCAAGGACTTGCAATGAAGGAATTAATGAAACCATGTTTGGTACCTCGATATATCCACATCTATGCTTTGATATTTGTTTACACGAATTGACTTATGTTAAGTTTTTTCTGATGAACTGTTAAACCGCATTATTTTTTTATAGTCTGTCATTGATTTGTTTATCTGTTTCTCTTGAGATCACCATGTGACAGTGACATTTCCTAAGCAATTCCTAAGTCAACATCAATTAATAGCCTTGCTTTCTGGGTGTCCTTGACTAGCCAGCCTTCTGGAGGAAGCATCTGCCATAATCTATTGGCAAAAGCCACAGTTAAATTTCATTTGGAATCACTTGAGTTTTCTGTCCGTCTCTGGATCCTGCTTGCTTGCTTTCCTTCCTCAATTCATATAATAAAGCCTGAACTAGGAACTGCCGACTGTCGTGGCCAGCTTCAAGCTGTTATGACATGAACATATATTTTGTTTTTTGACTACCTACAGATTGGAGATATACTATATTTTCTGACACATTTGGAATATGTCCAACTTGATTTGGGTACCCAAAACATCAAGCTAGCATATCTAAAAATAAAAGTTGATTATTCAAGTAATATCAACTGCACTTCCCATCCAAATGTTTACCAATAACATGTCTCGTTCCCATTGACAGGGTGACCTTCCTCATCGCGGAGGCGTGCCTGCTGGCAGGATCAGTACGCAATGCGTACCACACCCGGTACAGGGGCGTATTCTATGGCGAGTCCCTCTCATGTGAGACGGTGCGAAAGGGCGTCTTCGCTGCTGGTGCGGCCTTCACCTTCTTCACGGCCATCTTGGGCGAGGTGTACTACCTCAGCTACTCGAAGTCCCGAGATGCCGCTGGTGGTGCCCCCTACGGCGGCTCCAGCATTGGCATGGGCCCATACAACTAAAGGAGCTTGCTCAAGGCAGGCCCCAGTCTTTTCAACTCGCTTCATGGTGGAGGAATGCAGTGTTCTTTTTAACATTACCTTAGTAGGGACGGTGTAATTGGTTATTGGATCCGCTGTTTTTTCTTTAGGTTCTTGTATGAGGTTACTTGGTTGGGCTGTATACTGTTTGGATTTTTGGGTTGGATTCTGGACATGGAATACACGTATCCTAGTATGCTATGCTGTTCATATGTATGCACGTCTTTCTCATGTTTGTCTGATGTTTTCCCTCGTTTCGTCCTGGTCTCGTCATCCACCATTTACTGATGGTGGTCATGTCTCGGCATTCGCCATTTACTCATGGCGGTCATGTCATTTTTTGAAATAGCATTAGGTCATTTCTAATACACAAACCACCATAGTTTTTACGGTCATTTAGGCCCTGTTTGGATGCTGTCCAAAATCCGCCCGGCCAAATCCACGACAGTCCCAAACCTTTGGCGCTCATTTGGTTTGAAACCAAAGAATTGGTGTGCCGAACCTTCCAGCCGAATCGGCGGCGGACACGAGACGTCGAGCGCCAATATTTTGGCTGCCTTCACGGCACTCCTATTGCCCTCCTTATTTTACAGTATCACCCTCCCACCGACACAGCAGCCACCACTTCCCTCTAATCCCCTCCTCCGTCGTCACTTTTCACGGCCGCCGCCACTTATCTCCTCCGTCGCCTGTGCCAGTCCTGAACCTCCACCAGTCCATGGGATCCCCCAGTCCATCATTTGTTCCTATCGCAGATTAAAGGGACATATCCTTCCATCCCTACCTTCATAACAGATCCCTTAATCCGTTGGGGAACAAGGAGCATCTTCCCTCATCTGGTGGCCTCTCATCTCCGATTAATCCATCTATTCCTACTAGCAGTGTTTTCCTCGTTCAATCCTCCATCCATTTTCTAGGTATGAGTGTCTAACCTATCATCCATTTACAGATCTGCTGCAACAAAGTGTAGAGGAAAACGTACCAGGAGGCAATCGCCCCAGCTAGATCCGTTGGTCCAGGAGGCCATGGGTGTATATGATGATTTGTACATGCACATAATATAGTAATATGCTATCTGGACTTAATCTGTGATGCATACTGTGATTATTAGATAATTGTATGTGTTAGGTATTGAATCATGAACCTTGGCATATATATTTTGGCATCAAACCAATCAAGGTCCAAAATTTTGGCTGTCCCAGTTTGGCACCCAACCAAGTGCTATACCAAAATTTTTGCCAAAGTTTTGGCAATCAAATTTGGCATGCCCTAGTTTTGGCTTGCCCTAGTTTTGGCAGGGCAACTTTTGGATCCGATCCAAGCAGGCCCTTATTATGCTGCCACGTCAGTGTTTTGATGACGTGGAAGGCAAGTTAACGAGGAAAGAGAAGGAAAGCGTTTCTTATTTAGAACGGTAATGCTCTGAACCGGGCGTTCGTCCGGACCACGCCAGTCCAACAACCCACGCTCCTTCGATTCTTGAAAAAAAATTATCCATGCACTTATTCCTATCTACTCGTTCCTCTTCCTATCGTTCTTATCCGCTCACTTGCCGCCTCCGAGCGCACGACTGCTGGCCCTTCGAGGCACAGCGCCCGGCCACCTCCGAGGCACACCGCTCGGGCGCTGACCTTGCCAGGCATAGCGCGTGGCCGCCTCCGAGTCGCGATGCTCAGCTGCCAGCCCTACCAGGCGCGGGGTGCTGCTGCCCTTTTCCAAGACACGTGGCCTGGCCTCCCCGCCGTCGTGCGGCCGATGCCTCCCTTTCATGACGTGCAACCACTGTCGCCGGCCCACTGTCTTCGGTGAACATCACACACCGATGAGCCTCCATTCTGCCAAGCAGCAAGAAATATATTATGCTGAAAGCACATGTTGCAAGAGTATATTTTATTTGTTTCAGAGATATGTTGGAAATGTTTCATATGGATGATGCAAAGATAGATCGTGATGTTGCACATGTTTCAATGTCTGTACACATATGTTGCAAGCGTCCGTTCTAAATATTTTATCTGCTTTTTCAGACAAACGTTGTAAGTGTACTTCTTTAGACGTTACATATATTTTATATATACGTTGCAAAAGTACGTTGGAAATATTTATTTCAGTCTCTGTGGACGTGTTTGATACGATGGCCCGTCGACCTGGCTGCGCTCTCGAGCTAAGTCCTGTGTTTGGTGTCCTAGGCCCACTCGCGAGCCCGGCCTCGTGGTGCAAAAACCTCTCTCTCGGCTATAGGGAAATGACATCCACCTCTGTTTCTCCGCGGACTGACTCGGTGAAGTGCTACGCGCCCACTCGACTCATATCCCGAGCATTTCCATGATCTCACTTCCCACAACCGTGTGAAATTTTTGTATTTTGGTCCCTTTTGAAAATAATTTTTACAAAAAGACCTATGTCAAAACGTTTTCTGAAAATAGACCATTTTTAGGCGTCTTAGAACATGACGCCAAGGTATGGGGGTCGGCGTCGACTGACACGACGCCGAGGTATTGCCACGTCACGGACGACCGGGGTCGTCGACGACACGGGGTCATGTCAGCCAACGCCAAGGGCCCAACCTCGGCGTGGTTGGACTACGCGCCGAGCTATTGGCACCATCCGGCGCGCGGCCCAGGCGGCCCAACAACGCACGGTGGCCCAGTAGCTCGGCGCAGGGTCACTTAACGCCGAGCCATAGACCTCGGCGCGGTCCGACTCAACGCCGAGGTCTGGTCCCTTGAGGCCACGCCGAGGCCCCCTTCTTCTTCCTCCCTCCATTCTAAAGACCGCCGGCCCCCAAATCCCCCATGGCCCCCACAAAACTCTAACCCCCAAATGCGACTCTAGGTGCCCGGATCTTGTCTCCCGAAGCTTTCTCGAGGTAATGGTCCCTCCCCTCCTCCAATCTATCCGCGTAGATGTGCTTGCATTGTCCCTAATCATGTGGAATCATGGGTGTATGGTGTTTTGGTATATTTGTGTTTGCATTTGCAAAATGTATGGCTTAGGATGATTGAGTGCATTATTGTTTAACTGTTTTATGTGCTGAACATGTTAGGTTAGTTTGGTTTCTAGTTATTTTGGTCATTAGGGTTCTTTGTTTATTGTAGGTGTCATTAGGGTTAGTTATTTGTTGGTCATTAGGGTTAGTATGTATTTTATTTATTTGTTGGTCATTACATTTCAATTTTTTATGACCAAGGCGTTTTGCCAAGGTACTCCTCTTTCCCCTCTTTCATTTCATCCATTTAGATTCGGTTGTTTTTGAACTTGGCATTATAGGTTTGGTTCATATTCATGTCATTCGTGCAATGTATGGTGGTTCAAATGATTGAATGACCTAAATGTATGGTTGTTGTTGTTGTTGTATATGTTCTAGTTTATAATCATTGAGTTAAATTTTGTGTTTGTTGGGATTTAAATTTGCTTAGGGTTTGTAATGAAAAGCTTATTTGGGAGGTATGGTGATTTAGTGTTAGTAGCTTTACATTCGTTGCAAGGTACTTTGGATTGATTTTTTTTCTATGTAATGTTAGGATGCCAAGGCGTGGTAAAGCTCGTATTCCAAGGTAATCCCAATGTTTATTCATTATTTGTGCAACAAATAGAAAACCCTAGGTTTAGGTTTGGTTCTCCGTTAATATGACTAAATTCTTTTAATTGTAACTATGGTCGCCAGAGGGCAAATCCCTACGACCTAAAGCCTGTCCCTGAAGGTGTTCCTTGACCAATGTGCTTTTGTGGTGATCCTTGCAAGGTAGACATCTCTGAAGATGAGGAAACATATAGACAGAGGTACTGGATGTGTCCCAATTATGCATGGGAACCTACAAAGCAACAGCGCCGTGCATCGTTTGTGAGGAATTTTTATTGTGTGTTAATTAATTTTCTTGTGATATTAAGTATTGCTTATTTATTTGTTTTATAACAATTTGTTTTTCTTGCAGACCGTTCCACCACTGTGTGACTTTGAGCAGTGGATTGACACTGAGATCAAGGAGTCAGACAAGCAGCATCTAGAAGGCCTAAAGGAGTGGGATGCAGAGGTTAAGGAGAGGTTTGAGCAGAGACGTAGACAGGAGGCTATTGAAAAGGAGCATAAGGAAGAGGAGGAAAGGAGGCGTGTTGCTGCGTACAGGGCGGAGAGAGAGAAGAAGCTTGAGCGTGTGCGCCGAGCGAAGGCAGCGATGGAGGAGGATGCCGATGCCCAGAGGAAGGGAAAGTGGCCTCGTTGCACTCAGTAGGTATTTGGTTTATTCACGAGCGATGTCGTGTAGCCCTAGACTTTTTTTACTATGTTGTAATGCACTCTGCTTTTATTTCAGATGAACTTATTCCCTGGACTTTTTTTATTATGTTGTAATGCACTATGCTTTTATTTCAGATGGTCTTATGCCCTGTACTTCGTTAACTATCCTAAGACTGTAGTGCTACTGTTTGTATCACTGAAAAGGCTACTTGTGCTGTTGCAGTCACTGAAAGGGCTACAAGTACTGTTGCAGTCAATGAAAAGTCTATTTGAAAACTCACTGAAAAGCCTAGATTCGTTTACTGTTGTATCCGTATACGCAGTGAATTAATATCAGAGTGATGTACTGCATTTAGATGAAGTGACAAAACACAGCGGTAGCCTTTTCAGATGAAATGACCGGTCATGGTTGTAGGCTTTTCAGATGAAGCATCTAGCCTTTGCAGATTCAATAAATGAGTACGCACACAAGTTTTTTGTCAAGTAGCATTCATGGTGAACCTGCCTTCATCTCTATATATAGTGGTCCATGTCTTGCTCCACATCCACACAACTTGTTTTCTGGTTTAGTTTTAGGAAATGTCGAGTGGAGGTTCCTCGAGTGGAAAGGGTTTCGGTGGAGGGAGAGGAAAGGGGGTGAGGAAGGGACCTCCAATTGTGTGGGAGGGTTCTCTGGGTCCTGATTCTTTTGAAGAACCAATAGAGGAATTTCCTTTGGAGAGGAAGAGTGACTTCACCCATGAGAGACCTCTTAGATCATACGACAAGCGCATTGAAGATTGGCCAAAATACCGCCACGGTTTGGATTGCGTTGTGCAGATGTACAACGACTATGACGGTGGAGGCCGTCGTTTCTTCAGATGCCCGCGAGGATTTGTATTTCCTTTGAACTCTCTCCTTTTTTAGATTTGCATTTGGTTTCTAGTAGTACTTATTGGTAGATGGGTTTTCAGGATTCAAGCTGTCTAGATAACTGTGGCTTCACTAGATGGGTCGACCCTCCTCCTATCTATCCCCATCAATAGTACATCACATATCTACAGGGACGCATCTTTGACCTAGAGTATGGCCTTGGAGGTGGTAACAGGGATAAGTCAGACGACGACAATAGCAATGATGCAGAGGAGGCACTATGCAATAATCCGTACTGCGAGTGCCCGTACCATAAGAAGGACGGGCCTCCTTCTCCACCGCCACCGCCACCGCCACCGCCACCACCTCCGTCAACTGGAGGATACTATGGGGAAGGCGCAACTCAGTTCAATATGTGGGAGCATTATTAGGACCAACCTTTGTTAGTCAATCCGAATGTGGAATGCTTGTATGAGTTGTTCTTTTCAATCTCCTAAGGCATGCTAGGTTTAGTTTGCAACATGCCATTGTTAGTTTTCATGTGAGTGTGTACCCTTTGCAATGTCTGTATCACTTGTTTCTTTCAATCCCCTAAGGCATGCTAGGTTTAGTTTGCGACATGCCATTGTTAGTTTTGATCTGAGTGTAATCGTTATGCATTCGCTATTTCATAAATTGCAGTTTATGTACCTCTAAGTTTCATGTACTACGGTTGATTCCCAAACTAAAAAAAGATTTGACTCTCTAAAAATAGGGGATTGAAATCGAACCAACATTCGGTTTTTCCTGCAGGAACAAACATAAATATAGCATGTCTACTCTTATTAGCATAACTCATGTTAGTAGAAGAGGAATCGTTGAGAAAGATTTTTCATTTGAATCATGCAAATAGGATTGCAAACCAAAGGTTTACAAGACCTCTGTCTTTAATACTTTATTCTTTCTATTTTATGATTCATAGGCTCGGCGTCAAGTCGGACAACGTCGAGATAGAAGGCTCGGCATTGAGTCGGCCCACGCCAACCCTAGGGTTTGGCTCGGCCGTTTATGAGTTAGGCTGAGGCTCGGCGTTGAGTCGGCCCACGCCAACCCTAGGGTTTGGCTCGGCCATTTGTGGGCTGAGGCTCGGCGTCGAGTCGGCCCACGCCAACCCTAGGGATCACAACGGCCGGCACCAAGTTTGGGCCAAACCTCGGCGCTTAGTCGACCCACGCTGAGGTTAATGGCTCGGCGTCAATTTACGGCACGCCAAGGTTGGGCACCTCGGTGCTTCGAGGCAAAGGAATCCAGTATGCACCAGTGGTCAGCGTCAAATGACTAAACGCCGAGGTGCCCACCCATGGCATGTGTTCAATTGACGTCGAGCTCCTAGGTTCACCAAAATATATCATCTCTTCTTTGATTTGCTTCACTATTGCCCACTACTCTAATCAGCCGACGATGACCTTGTGCCAACAACGGACCTGAGCTCGCTAGCTCCCCGACTCTCCTAAGCCGCTTCGTCCCCTTTACGTGCTTGCCATGTCACCGTGGATCCAACAGAGGTTGATCGTAACATGGAGGATGGGGATGATGACACCCCTTCTTTCTTGTGAGTTGCGACGGAGGCCCTCTCTTGATAGCTAGAAACATGAAACATGGCGACGTTCCACATTTGGGGAATATCGTTATGAGGACAATCACATTTTCATTCCAGAAATAAAGTATAGCTTATCTTAAATTAAATATCGTGGTGGATATGCCGAGCTTGGGGTTCACCAAAAAACATAATACACAGAATTTCACATAACAAATGACCACACCAACATACACATTCATTCAACATCCATACATACATAAGGTCCAACACATTCAACATCCAACATAGTCCATACATATGCTTCATCAATCAACCAACATAGTCCAAACATAGTACAAGGTCCATACATAGTGCATTACATAAGGTCCAATGCATACATAGTCCATGCACAAAATATAGCATATGAAGTCTTTGGATCTTTTATCGCTCCTTGTACCTTAACATGACGGCGAGCGTAACGCTTTCCCCTCCCAAATGGATAGGTACCTAGAGTGTACCTGTCCACTGGTCTGAGCATCCTCTGTGGACGTCCAGAACCGGAGGGGCCTTGAGTTCCTTGGGGTGCATCTCCAAGCTGGGACATGCCAATCTCATCATACTCATGATCATAGTACTCTCCCTGTCCTTCATCATCTTCATCATCATAATGACCATGTCCTTGACCACCCTCTACACTAGTTGTTGCACCATGTGAAGAAGAAGTCCTGCCACCATGTGCACCATGTGAAGATGAAGTCCCTCCAACATGTGCAGTAGAAGGTCCAGCACCAAGCTGTTGTGGGACTGCCACATCTGGGTAATGTCTACATCCAAGGCGTGCAGCTACCTTTCGGAGGCGATGCATGGCATGCTGCATTTTGAAAGCACTATTAGTAAGTGGGGTTGGTCGCAAAACTATATAAAGATGTAACATCAACTGAATGAGAGGAGACTACCTGAATGTGCTGTCGTAACATGGAGGCCTCATCAGGATCACCCACAGGAATCATCAATGCCCTTCCTTGCTCGGCCACTGTCCTCATTATCTCCGTGCTCTATGCAACAAAAACAAGAATTTAAGTCTCCATGACAGTAAAGACCTCATAGATGGAAATAGTTGTATCACTTATAGCTCTGGCTAACGCAGGGGCGATCTCAACTTGCCTGCCTTCTCGGGTAGCTTGGTCATATGGGTTGTTGCCCTCATCCTCGCTCGCAATGTCAGCAATGTCTTGCTCCATCCAAGCGGGCCTCAATTGAAGCCTTGTTCGTTGACCAAACCAAACAAGGTAATCATCGAATGCCTTGTCACGATGGATAAAGTGGATGCCCATGTTGTTCTGCTCCATCAACATCCACTCATCAATGTAGCACTGGTGCTCCAGCTGCCAGTTGGTGATATTCTTATTTTTTTGTCTGCTGAACCTGCAAATTTTACACCATAGCGGGAATATGAAGGCCTACTCAATGATTCATTCATGTGAAATGAACAAAACATTGCATGTTACGTACTTGTGGAGCTGCCAACCGGTGGAGAAATCATTGGGCGGAGAAGGCTGCAGCCTACCAAACTGCCATGCTACATGGTGAGGGAGATGGTACTCCATTGCATAGAAACAAATAAGGGGGGTCCTCATCGTCCAGACGTCCGCGTCTGCCATGCACAAGGAGCTCAAGTTGAGATCCGTGACTTGCCTCCACCGATATGGATGCCATTGAACCTATACACAACGTTATCATCAACTTGTCGATGCTCAATTTGTGCACATATCCTCGATTAGGCCAAAAGGGTGGGAAACTTACATGCTGTGGCAAAAGGGTGTCCAGCTCGTTGGTGAAGCTGATGTACGCGTGGTGTGACACGTGGTAAGTTCCGTGGGCTCGCTCGTAGAGGTGTGCCACGGTAGGGGCGACAACTGTGTCTCCTTGAGGAAACCAAGGTTGTGGGGGATCAAGCTGATGCGGTCTCCCAACTAGAAGCCTCTCCCACATCCAAATCTACAAAAAAGAGTGGAAACTTGAATGTTAATCACTTTTCTTAAGAAAAAACATTGAATTGTAGTGGAAACTTGTACAACTTTGCTTTATTACCTGCAATAGTGTGATGCACCCTGACATTGTAGCGTGCGCGCCTCTAGGACGGTGGCATGCCTCGCAAAGCTGACGGTATAGGAAGGCAAGTATAGCCGAGCCCAACTCCTATTGTCGGCATCCTCCCAGTTCCCAAGGCACGGGATGTACATCCAGGACGCCGTGTCTCCAGTACTGTCAGGGAAGAGAACCGTACCAAACATGTGCAGGACATAGGCCCGATAGTAGTATGTCATGGTCTGGGCGTCTATGTTGGGTGGGCACTCCTGAAACTGCTGACGAAGCCACCTCAGGGACACCCCACTGTTGTGCCGTTTCTTGCCAGCCTCAACTGCCGCTAGGGGCCGTCCCAAGAAGTGCTCAACCCGCTGCTGCCATCCTTCAGACACCATGTCTCCTATCACTGGGAATCCTCGGATTTTGACTCCAAGGATCATGGCAACGTCCTCGAGAGTGACCGTCATCTCCCCGCATGGTAGGTGAAAGCTGTGTGTCTCCGGACGCCACCGATCTATCAACGCCGTCAGCGCCGCTGGGTTGAAAGGTGGCGTGCCTTGACGATAAACACGAGCAACGGTAGTGTCGGTGTTTTGGACCGGGGGCTCCTCAACCAACTAGTGAATTTATCCTGTGTGTTCTCGATTCCAAATGGTGATGCAAAGAGACACAAGGTTTATACTGGTTCGGGCAATTCGAGCCCTACGTCCAGTCTAGGAGATTGATCTTGTATTCCTTGCACCAAAGTGCTTGTAGTAGGGGGTTACAAGCTAGGTGAGAGAGGGAGCTAGTCCCAGGTCTTGGTTGGGAGTGATGCAGACTGCTTGAGATGTTGCTCTCAAGCGGCAAGGTAGTGCATGTGTTACAGAGTGTTGTTCTTCGTGAGAACCTGTCTCCCTCCCTAGAAATAGCCCAAGCCCTTTCCTTTTATAGTTGGAAGGGAGGACAGGGGTAGTACATGAGCTAACTATACGGCGTCGTGCAAACAGAGGCGGCGTGTCCGAGCCATGTAGCCTATTCCTATGGCGGCATAGTCGTCGGAGTGGTCCATCCTTGGAGCATTGGGGCGGCGTGCAGGTCACATCCGATCCTATGCGTCATGGGAGCTCTAGGGCTGCCTTAGAGCGGGTGCGGCGGTCAGTGTGTGGGTCGCTATGGATTGACTATGCACGAGGCCGAGGCTCGGTAGGTGCCGAGGCCGCACCATGGTGGGGGTCTCGGCAGACATGAATCCTGAGATAGCTGAGACCCCGGTGCAGAGTGCTGAGGCTCAGAGGCGATGATGACCCGGGCCAGGTTGCCCATGTCATGTTGTTTTTCGAGGCAGGGATCGTAGGGCACAGTGTAGTGTGGGCGCTAATCGTGAGCACAGCGTCAGAATACAGTGGCCGGTAATCCCCACCGTGCCCTGTCTCAGCCGGTATGGCACTGATGCAACCTCATGTCCAGTCGGCCATTCTGCGGTGTTAAGCCGTCATTCGGCTAAGATTGCGGGAGTGGTTGACGTATTAATGGGACATGACGTGCTGTCGGGAAGACCGGTCGAGGCGGCGGCGATGGGCTATGGACAAGCCAGCCTCGAGTGATACAGAGAATGAGGCCTCGCACGAGACAAAGATTGGGCTCCTTGCCGAGGCCTTCTGTGAGAGGCCTCGCGCAAGGCGGAAATTGCATCAGGACGCCAAGACCTCCTGTGAGAGGCCTGAGGCGATGCGGAGAGCCGGGTGGGCTCAAACAAGGCTGGTGATGAGCCCATGGCTTACCCTCTAACTTTGTCGTTGATGGGATTTAAGTGCCCCTTTTGGTGTACGCTCAGGGTACCCCATTTTATGGTACCCGACAGTAGACCCCGAGCCTCAGGGGGAGTGAGTGCACTCTCCCTGAGGGTTTATCGAGACTTGGCTTGTAGTCGCTCCCATAGGGATTGTGTTTTGCTTCTTGAGGTTTTGGTGGGTGCGCGCGAGCGCACCCGCCGGGTGTAGCCCCCGAGGCCCTGGAGGAGTGGAGTTACTCCTCTAGGGGCTTTTTCGTTTTTGTGTTTGAGTGAGGAGTTTTTATCGTGTTTGCCAAGCCCACAAGTGCGAGTTCGGGTCGCGGAGGTCTCGGCAAGGTCGCAGTAAGAGCCCCCTAGCCTCCGCACGGAGCAAGAGGTCCATCAGGGGTTCCCCTGGCTTTTTGTACGACCCTCACGCTTCCTTTTTGCTCAGAAGGAGGGGTGGAATGTGCCAGGCTACCCTCGGTGGGCACGAGCGTTGGCACTTCCGGTGAGCTGTTATCGGGTAGGTTTGAGTGGAGGCCCGTGCCCTGTTTGCTAGGGGACGGCTAGCGGTCCAGAGACATACTCCAAAAGTACCAGAGGGTTTCTCTAGTGGGTGCCGAGGCCGTTCGCTGGGCCTCGGTGGCTCGGTGCCTCCCTATGGTGGGATCCCATTCGGAGACCTCCCTGCCGGTCTCGGACACGACTTAGGGCGTCCCAAGCGTTTCGCTTGCTTGGGCCTTGGCCATTTGTGGGCTCGCCCATAGTCATCCTTGACTCTATTGCCCTGGGGCGGCTGTCGAAACCTCAGGGGGGCCGGCCTTAGAACCCCTAGACCATAACGGGCTCGGTGCCCTTTATCTCGTATTTGTAACGAAGCTTCTAGCGCGGGCTTAGATCATTTGTCTTCGTCTTGGGTGCAGGAGGACCCCCGAGCCTTCGCCTGGAGCAAGAGGGCGGTCAGGGGTCCCCTGGCTTTTTTGTTCGACCCTCACATATCCTTTTTGTTCAGACGGAGGGTTTGTTTGCCGAGCCCATTTAGGTGCGAGCCGGAGCCGCTGGGTCTCGGCAAGGTTGCAGGAAGAGCCCCCTAGCCTCTGCACAGAGCGAGAGGGCCGTCAGGAGCTCCCCTGGCTTTTTATATGCCCCTCGCGCGTGAGGGATTGTTTGCCGAGGCCCCTTTGGGCGTGAGCCTAGGTCGTAGGGTCTCGGCAAGGTTGCAGGAAGAGCCTCCTAGCCTCTTCATGAGGCAAGAGGTCCGTTGGGGGTTCCCCTGGCTTTTTTGTACGACCCTCGCGCTTCCTTTTTGCTCAGAAGGAGGGGTGGAATGTGCTGGGCTACCCTCGGTGGGCACGAGCGTTGGCACTTCCGGTGAGCTGTTATCGGGTAAGTCCGAGTGGAGGCCCGTGCCCCGTTCGCTAGGAGACGACTAGCGGTCTAGAGACACACTCCAAGAGTACTAGAGGGTTTCTCTAGTGGGTGCCGAGGCCATTCGCTAGGCCTCAGTGGCTTGGTGCCTCCCAACGGTGGGATCCCATTCAGAGACCTCCCTGCCGGTCTCGGACATGACTTAGGGCCTCCCAAGCGTTTTGCTTGCTTGGGCCTCAGCCCCGTATAGGCTCGCCCATGGTCGACCCTGACTTTGTTGCCCTAGGGCGGCTGTTGAAACCCATAGGGGCCCAGACTTCGAACCCCTAGACCGTAATAGGCTCAGAGCCTGGTTCCTTCATCTGAAAGGAATAGGGCAGAGGGGATATCTTCCCCATCGGCTCGGCAATGGGTGGCATGCCTTTTGAGGTGGTTTTTTGGGGAGGCGAAATGACGCCTACTGCCATAGTGGCTGAGCGTGACGTGGTGGATGGGACGTAACTGTTCCCACAATTAATGAGAAAGAAGTGGGTGCGTGGGTGGCAAAATCGGATCGTGGTTAACTGCGCCGGATTGAGGGGAAATTTCCCTAATTTCATTGCTTGTTCGTTTCATCTTCCCCCTACATAAATACTCGAAGAGTCTTGCCCCTCCTCACCTTACCTTGCCTGCATTAGCTCTATCTCCATCGAGCCGTCGCTAGAGCAGCGGGTGCCGGGAAGAAGATGGGAGAAGAGTGAGCCAAGGGGAAAGCGAGAAAAAGCAAGAGAGTGAGAGAGAGAAAAACTCACCGCCGCATCCGATACCTCCACCGCACTCATGGCCGGTGACATCGTTGTTGTCGAGGCGGACCCCTAGGATCCTTCCGATGTTACCATGGAGACACTCTAGTCTCTTGTCGATGACAGACTCCTTCATCCGGTGATAGACCCCAACAGGCCAGAGTGGATCGCTCCATATGGCGAGCCAGAGCCGAGGCCTCGTGATGGCTACGTCGTGAGCTTTGTCTCCTTTCACGAGTGTGGCCTCGGCGTCCTAGCGGATTGGTTCATGCGGGTGCTCCCGCACTACTATGGCATGGAGCTACACAACTTTAACCCCAACTCCATCGCACAGGTGGCCGTCTTCGTTGCCGTCTGTGAGGGGTACTTGGGGATTGCTCCCCATTGGGAGTTGTGGCTCCATCTCTTCTGGGCGGGGCACACCACAAAGCCGATGGGCACGTCGGGCACGAGGAAAGCAACGAGGGCCGGCGGCTACACTCTCCAAGTGTGCTAGGACTGCCAGCACCTCTACATCCTGGCCCAGCTCATGTCATCCAATCACCGGTGGTACACGAGCTGGTTCTACCTTCGTAACGACGACGAAGGACTTCCCCCCTACACTAGGCGAATTGTGGGGAGCTGCCCAGAGAGGTGGAAGTACGGCGTCCCGAAGGATGACCAGCCCAAGCTACAGCCGCTTCTAGGGGGGCTAGAGAGGCTATGGGGCCATGGCCTTACTGTGGCTATGGTCATGGCTGCCTTCCACCGCCAGAGGGTGCTGCCGCTGATGGCTCGGCGGTGGCAGCTGTTCGAGATGAAGCCGAGTGAGCCCATTGAGGGCATCCGGATGTCCTCCTCCACCCTTTCCGATGAGGAAATTCTTCATCGGGTGGGGGAGATGGTAGAGGCGAAGCTAAGGGGCAGCAACTTGACCCCCATCGCGATGCGACCGTCACGGGGGTTCCTCTCGCTGGTAAGTCGTGTGCCGCTGTAGCCCCCGAGCCTCCTCCGTTTCTTCTTACTTCTTGTTCCTTTATGCGCGTTCGTTGTTCCTGCAGGGGATGAGGGATGTGTGCTCCTCTCCGCCACCCGTTCCCAAGGACGCGAGGCGGCGAGCGATCAACCGGGCGCACGCCGACGCGTAGAAAAAACGGAAAGACGCCAAGGCGGTAAAGCGCACAAAGAAGATCCTCACGCGCGAGGAGCTAGACAAGCACCGCCATCAACAAAGGAAGGATGGTCCCCCGTTGGAGGAATCCCCATCACCATCGCTGTCGACAGAGGCCTCGGACGGGGATGATGAGGGTGAGGTGGGGCGAGGTCCCCTGGACCATCTCCCTGACGTAGTGGAGGTGGTGCCCAAGGTGTTGGCAAGCAGCCCAGCACTCCCGGGAGGAGGATGAGCGGACTCGGGGTCAGCAATTGCCCGCTCCAGGGCCGAAGCTGACACGCCCGAGGTGCAGGCATTGGGCAAATGCGCTATCAGCCCGGTGGGCTCGGCGGCGGCGGTGGAACAAGTGGCGGTGGAGGCGATGCAACCGCCCCGTAGAGGACCGAGGGGGCGCCGAGGTCTGTTGAGGACCAATCGGCGCCGATGGACATGGAGGCGATGCCTCTGCTGTCGCCACCGCCTTTGCGGACGAGGGTCAGCATGGCGAAGCGGTTGCCGCCCCACTCGAGGTAGGTGTATTTTTGGTGGGGTCGCAGTGCCTTCCGTTCGTTCTTTTGTCTTGTACTAACCCTGTGATCGTCTTGTCCTTAGCTAGAAGCGACTTGCGGAGGTGCCTACCTTGGCGCCCCTCAAAGCGCTCAAGGTTAACCCTGGCTCCACCACCCACTGGGTGGCGGAGGCGCAAGCCGCCTTGCATCGCGGTGCGGCGTTGGCGAGGGCTGACCCGAAGGAGCTGGCCCCTCTAGGAGGGGCTACCGAGGCAGCCCTAACACAGGAAGGGGAGGTAGCACCTCCACCCTGCGATGGTGAGGCTTGTGGGTTGGATGCGGCCAAGGTTCCCTTAGCCACCGAGACCACCGGGACCAAGGTCCCCGAGGCTTCGCAGGTCGGGGCGACGGAGACTGCGGTGCCCAGGACTATCGAGGCTGCTGCGGCGGGCACCAGAGCCCTCGCGACCGCCGAGGCCACGATGGCGGAGGCCGGAGCCCCCGAGACCGCCGAGGCCTCAATGGCGGAGGCTGAAGCCCCTAGGACCACTGAGGCCATGATGGTAGAGGCCGGAGCCCCCGGGACCACCGACGCTGACGCGATCATGGCGGGGCTGCCAACCCAGGACATGGAGATGAAGGCGGCGAAGGCCTTGGCGGCACCCTTGGTTCAGGGCCCACCGCCATTGCGAGAGAGCGCCCAAGAGGTGGAGATTCTTCTGATCTCCTCCGACGATACTTCCCGGGCGTAAGAGATGGCCGGCGCTGAGGCGGTCGATGTCGTGGAGCAGCCGGTTCCAACTCTGGGTGAGGGAAGCTCAGCCCTTGTGCGGGTGTGACCCGAACCTCACGGGTGGAACCACCCACGTGTCCTGTGGCAAAGCCGGGATGATCCTGAGGCAGGGCCTCTGTTTGCCCTTGAGGACGTGGCCGAGGGTGGTCGCTGGGACATGTTCGAGCAGTACCGCCAGCTTGCAGAGCGGTCTCTGCGGATGACGCTATCCGTGGTGGCCAACGATTTGCCTAGAGTCGCCCAGGTTCGTGCTTTCTTTTCCCATGCGATGGTCTTTTTCTGAGCCTTCTTTGTAGGGATTGACCCCTGTTCTATTTCCCCTAGGAGCTCAAGACCCGATCTCTTGGGAAGTCGGTCTTCCTCCACCGGGAAAGGGATGTCTAGGACTAGCTTCAGCGGCAGAAGGGCCTTCTTGCCGGCACCAACGAGCTCCTATCGGAATGGAGCGCAGAGGTGGAGGACCTCCACCTTCGTTGTGCCGACGCGAAGGTCGAGGCGGCCACGGCCCAGGAGCAGCTCGCCCCTCTGGCGGCGCGGGTCAAGGAGTTGGAGGAGGAGCTCACCTGCACGGCCAGTGATCGGGATGCCTTTAGGGCTTGAGCCGTAGAAGCTATGGCCTCAGGCACGGCCCTTGCAGGGTAGCTAGGGGCAGAACAGAACGCGCACCGGCTGACAAAAGGTGCTTTGGATGAGGCCCTTGCAGCAGCTGAGGCCTCGTGAACTAAGGCTATGGTTTGGAGGGGGACGGCCGAGGGTGAGTCCTGGTCCCCTCATTTTATTTTATTTTCCTTATGTTCATTCCCTAACTTCCTTGTGTGATGCAGAGCTGGGGAGTGAAGCTTCCAGGGCGGCCGAGGCTTCTCAGGTCGAGGCCCAGTGCCTGAAGGAGAAGGCCGAGGCTTCTCGGGCCGAGGCCCTGCGCTGGAAGGAGAAAGCCGAGGCCTGTCAGGTCGAGACCCGACGCTAGGAGCAGAAGGCCAAGTGTGAGTTTCGTAGGCTTCCGCCCCTAGTTTAGGTTGTTTTTCCCTCGCTCAACCTCATTCCGTTTTCTGTGGTGCAGAGTCAGAGGCGGAGGTTACTCGGGTAGCCGAGGCTTCCAGAGCGGTGCAGACAGTGCTCGAGACCGAGATCGGGGAGCATGAGGTGCTAAAGAGTGCTGCCCATGCCGCCTGCGATGCCCTAGTGGTCAAGGGGGTTCGGTCAGGTAGCTCCCTTGGGAGCCGTCTAACTACACTGAGCGGTCAAGTGCGTGAGCGGCTCCGAGGAGCGCTGCACATGGGCGTCAAGCACGCACTGGCCATCATCGCCTCGCACTACGTTGGTGTCGACCTTCAAGCCATCAGCGATGGCTATGTCTTGCCCGATGATGACGACGAGGCTGATGAGGTGGTGACAAAGCTGTTGGAGGCGGCGGAAGGCCCTGGCACCGCGCTGGCAATGTTGTTTGAAGAGGAGGTGGTCCCTCTCCCGCCGTCTGCCGATGCCGGAGGTGCTGATCCCTGACCTGGGCCCAAGTGGCCATGTAAATAGAGTAGGAATTAGATTTGTATCGTAATGCTTGTGGCCGTCGATGCCTTTCTTTTTAAAGTACTCATGTTTCTTTAATCATTTGTCTTGTATTTCTGAGCCTCTGCCCTCTTGTTGTCTCTGATTTGATTTCTTTGCAAAAAAACCTCTTTGGAGCCTAAGCCGTCACCTGGGCGAAAGGTGGTGAGGGAGCGCCATAGCCCGGAGGCTTAGGCTGTCTCGTGACTCAATCGGCCTTCTGGCCCTGAGTCGGGCTTTTGGTCCATGGGTTTTCCACAACCGATTCGTCAGAGCGTGCTAGAGGGTTTGGCATAGGAATTTTTTTGAAAGACGACTAAAAAATGGCGCGTGGGACTTTTAGGGGGAATCCCCCTCTAGCCCCTGAGGGAGATTTGGTTCTACGGAGGCAGAGCTGAGTCTCCCTTACAGTGTCATCGTATTGCCGAGACCAACGATAGGCTCGGGGAACTTCTCGAGAAATTAGAACAACTAAAAACGGGTTTCAATTGTATTCCGAGAAACAATATATACAATGCTTGGAATTTTAAGGATAAAAGTGACATAGCTGTTCTATGTTCCAAGCGTTGGTGAAGATTTCGACCTTCTCGTTGGCTAGCTTGTAGGTCCCAGGTTTCAGTACTTGGGCGATGATGTACGGTCCTTCCCATGGCGGGGTTAGCTTGTGGCGGCCCTTGTTGCTCTGTGCTAGCCTCAACACCAGGTCGCCTACCTTCAAGTCTTAGCCTCGGACGCGCTGGGCCTGATAGCGCCATAGGGTCTGCTGGTATTTAGCCGAGTGTAGCAGCACGACGTCTCGAGCTTCCTCCAATTGGTCGAGGGCATCCTCTCGGGTGGTGAGGTTACTTTGTTCGTTATAGGCTTGTAGCCTTGGGGAACCATATTCCAAGTCAGTGGGGAGGATGGCCTCGACCCCATAGACCAGGAAGAAAGGCGTGAACCCCGTGGCTCGGCTTGGAGTGTTCCTTAGGCTCCAGATGACCGATGGGAGTTTGGCGAGCCATTTCTAGCCAAACTTCTTCAATCGGTTGTAAATTCTTGGCTTGAGGCCTTGTAGGATCATGCCGTTGGCATGTTCTACTTGGTCGTTGGTCCTTGGGTGTCCTACAGCTGACCAGGCCACACGGATGTGGTGGTCATCGCAAAACATCAAGAACTTTTTGTCGGTGAACTGTGTCCCGTTGTCGGTGATGATAGTGTTAGGAACCCCAAACCTATGGATAATGTCGGTGAAGAACAGCACCGCTTGCTCAGATTTGATTCGATTGATCGGACAAGCCTCGATCCATTTGGAGAACTTGTCGATTGATACCAGTAGATGGGTGTAGCCCCCGGGGGCCTTTTGCAGAGGCCCGACCATGTCGAGCCCCCATACGGTGAACGGCCACGTGATGGGGATGGTTTGGAGGGCCAGGGCTGGGAGATGTGTTTGTCGAGCATAGTACTGACATCCTTCGTAGGAGCGTACTAGCTTGGTGGCGTCGGCGACCATCGTTGGCCAGTAAAACTCTTGGCGGAAAGCATTTCCTACGAGCGTCCGAGGTGCTGCATGGTGCCCGTAGGCCCCTGCGTGCAAGTCCCTAAGCAGGGCTCAGCCTGCCTCGGCGGTGATGCATCGTTGGAGGATACTGGAGGGACTTCGCCTGTACAACTTGTCATTGCAGAGGGTGTAAGTTTTGGCTAGGCGCGCAAGCCGTCGGGCTTCGGTCCTGTCACTAGGAAGCTCCCCTCGATCAAGCCAATCATGGAACGGGATTTGCCAATCCACGTCCTGGCCGGTCTGCGGAGGCTCGGTGTTGACTTCCATGACCTTGGGCTCGGTCGAGAGGGTCTCAGCAGTAGAGGGGGCATCGAGCCTCGCCGCGGATTCCATAGGTGGGCCCTCCTCTATTACCAAGGTGTAGTCGATGGAAGGTTTGTGGAGGTCCCTGGCAAAGATGTTCGGGGGGACCAGAGCCCGCGCCGAGGCCACCTTTGCTAGTTCGTCGGCGGCCTCATTGTACTTCCACGTGATGTGGTTTAGTTCGAGACCATCGAACTTGTCTTCTAGGCGACGCACCAACTTGCAGTAAGCCTCCATTTTGGGGTCGAGGCAATTTGACTCCTTCATGACCTGATCGACGACGAGCTACGAGTCGCCCCGGACGTCGAGATGCCGTACCCCAAGTTCGATGGTGACTTGCAAGTTGTTGATGTGGGCCTCGTACTCGGCCACGTTGTTGGAGGCGGTGAAGTGGAGTCGCACCATGTAGCGCATGTGTACTCCGAGGGGCGAGACAAAGAGGAGTCCCGCGCCTGCCCGGTCTTCATCAGAGACCCATTGAAGTACATGGTCCAGCATTTTGTCTGGACTTGGGTAGGTGGTAATTGGGTGTCAGTCTACTCAGCCACAAAATCGGCCAAGACCTGAGACTTAATCGCTTTCCGAGGCGCAAAAGTCAAGGTTTCCCCCATAAGCTCAATGGCCCACTTGGCTATCCTGCCTGAGGCCTCCCGGTTATGAACTATCTCTCCCAAGGGGAAAGACGATACCACAGTCACTGGGTGAGACTCGAAGTAGTGATGCAACTTGCACCGGGCCAGGACTATGGTGTAGACCAGCTTCTAGATGTGGGGGTAGCGTGTTTTGGTCTCGGAGAGCACCTCGCTGATGAAGTAAACAGGTCGTTGGGTGGGTAGAGCATGCCCCTCTTCCTGCCTTTCTACTACTACGACAGCGCTGACCACTTGGGTCATTGCGGCGACGTAGAGTAAGAGGGCCTCGTCCCTAGCCGGGGGTACCCGGTTGGGAGGATTTGTGAGCAGCGCTTTGAGTCTGTCGAGGGCTTCTTCGGCCTCGGGGGTCCAAGAAAAATGCTCGGATTTTCTCAAGAGTCGGTACAGAGGCAAGCCTTTTTCGCCGAGGCGCGAGATGAAGCGGCTCAGGGCCGCAAGGCATCCCATGACCCTCTGTACTCCCTTGAGGTCTCTGATGGGTCCTATGCAGGTTATGGCCGAGACCTTCTCTGGGTTGGATTCGATACCACGTTCTGAGACTATGAATCCCAAGAGCATGCCTCGGGGGACCCTGAACACACACTTCTTGGGATTGAGCTTGATGCCCTTCTCCCTAAGGCATTTGAAGGCTATCCTCAAGTCATCGACGAGATCCTCGGCCTTTCTGGTCTTGACCACGATGTCGTCCACATAGGCCTCGATGGTCCGCCCAATGTGGTCGCCAAAGACCTAGGTCATGCACCGCTGGTACGTGGCCCCTGCGTTTCTGAGGCCGAAAGGCATAGTTACGTAGCAGTACATGCCGAACGGGGTGATGAAAGAAGTCGTAAGCTGGTCGAACTCTTTCATCTTGATTTGATGGTAACCAGAATACGCATCAAGGAAAGACAGGGTCTCGCACCCCGTAGTGGAGTCAACGATCTGATCGATTCGGGGTAATGGGAAGGGGACTTTTGGACAAGCTTTGTTCAAACCGGTGTAGTCTGCACACATCCTCCATTTCCCATTTTTCTTCTTAACCAACATAGGGTTAGCCAACCACTCTGGGTGGGACACTTCCTTGATGAACCTGGCCGCCAAGAGTTTCTGCACCTCCTCACCGATGGCCCTATGCTTTTCCTCATCGAAGCAACGCAGGCGTTGCTTCAACGGTCTAGAGCCAGCCCGAATGTCCAAGGCATGCTTGGTGACCTCCCTCGATATGCCCAGCATGTTCGAGGGACTCCATACGAATATGTTGGCATTCGCACGGAGGAAGTCGACGAGCACGGCTTCCTATTTGATGTCGAGGGTGGCGCTGATCCTCAGTGCCCGGTCGTCGGGACAGGCGGGGTCGACCGGGACGAGCTTGATGGCCTCTGTGGGCTCAAATGCCCCTGCACGACGCTTGGAGCCAGGCACCTCGCCACTAAGTTGGTCGAGGTTGGCGATGAGGGTCTCGGCCTCAGCGAGAGCCTCGGCGTACTCGATGCACTCGATGTCGCAGTCGTATGCATGTTCGTATGTGGACTCAATCGTGATGATACCACTAGGGCCCGACATCTTAAGCTTGAGGTAGGTATAGTTGGGGACTGCCATGAACTTGGCGTAGCACGGCCGCCCCAGGATGGCGTGGTAGGTTCCCCCGAACCCGACCACCTCGAAGGTAAGGACTTCCTTGTGGTAGTTGGAGGGGGTGCCAAAGTAGATGGGAAGGTCGATGCGCCCGAGGGGTCACGTGCGTTTCCCTGGCACGATGCTGTGGAAGGGTGCGGCGTCGCCTCGGAGCCTTGATCGGTCGATCTCCAAGAGCTCCAGGGTGTTGGCGTATAGGATATTAAGGCCGTTGCCTCCGTCCATCAACACCTTGGAGAGTCGGGTGTTGCCGATGATCGGGTCGACAACAAGTGGGTACTGCCCAGGATTCGGAACATGGTCGGGGTGGTCATCTCGATCAAAGGTGATCGCCTCCCAAGACTAGTCGAGGTACCGGGGAGTGGCCACCTTGACCGAGAAGACCTCTCGGTGTTCCCTCTTTTGCTGCCGTGCCATAAGGCACGCTGAGGGTCCACCGAAGATCATGAAGGTGTTGTGTACCTCGGGGAACCCATCGTCCTTGTCATCGTCCCAGTCGCCGGTGCCCTTCTGCTTGGCGTCGTCGTCAGGGAGCCCAAGCTTGGCGTAGTAACGCCGCAGCATGGAGCAATCCTTGAGGGCATGCTTGACCGGGCCTTGGTGGTAAGGGTAGAGTTTCATAAGCATGTCGTTGAAAGGTCTGGACGATCTCTGAGTTGCCGACGCTGGGCAACTCGGTGCACTGTTTAGAGAAGCGTCGGATGAAGTCTTAGAGAGACTCGTCTAGTTTCTGGCGACAACTCTTGAGGTCCTAGGAGCTTCCAAGGCACATGTATGTGCCCTGGAAATTCCCAACGAAGATCTAAACCAAGTCGTGCCAGTCGTGGATCTGAGAGGAAGGAAGGTGCTCAAGCCAGGCTTGCGCTGAGTCTGATAAGAGCAAGGGGAGGTTGCGGATGATGAGACAGTCATCGTCTGCGCCGCCTAGCTGACAAGCCAGGCGGTAATCGGCAAGCCAGAGCTCGGGGTTGGTCTCGCCACTATACTTGGTGAGGTTGGCTGGCTGGCAAAACCGGGCTAGGAACTGAGCATTGCGGATGGCTCTGCTGAAGACTCGAGGGCCAGGTGGTTCAGGACAAGGACTACGATCTTCCTCACTGTCATATCGGCCACCTCGATGCGGATGGTAGCCTCGAGTGGGCCCCTCACTGTCATGGCGCCGTCGCTGGCCGATCACCTCATGGTCGCCCTGGGTCTCACGTTGGTTGTCAAGGCGGTCGTGGACCGGGGGGACCCTATTGATGGTCGGCGCCCGAGCAGGCTCAGGACGAACCAAGGCCTCCCTATCCTGCCGATGCGGTGCTGAGGGGAGGTCTGAGACAGCGCCATGCCATTGGGAGGTGGAACTCTCAGCCTGCTGCACCGTGGCGGTCTCGAGGAGATCCCGGAGCTCACCGCGAACCTGTCGTCCTTCCATGGTGGAGGGCTTGGGCATCGCACGCACTAGCATCACCACGGCCGTGACATTCTGGCTAGCGCGATTGAAGATTGGGGGACGATCATCCCCTTCGTCATCGTTGATGTAATGGTGCATGTCGCGAGCCCGTCGCCGGGCTCCTCCGCCGTCACCGTGGCCTTGCTGCTCCTGCTCGAGAGTGCTTCGGAGCTGTTGCAGAAGGAGTTGATCTTGCTCAACCTTAGCCTGAAGCTCGTGGAGTTGTTCTAGGTCCGGGCGTCAGAATTGTCTAAGGGCAAGGTTCTCATTCCGTGCTACCGGTGGGACAATACGTGAAGGCGTAGCATCGCCCATTCCCTAATGAAGCGGAGTGTGGTTGTCTGCCCCCTTGTCCTCGTCGCCCGTGCTTGGCATCCCAAGTCCGACGTGGAAGCACTCACGAGTGGGATCATAAGTACTTTCACCATCAGAATCGGAGTAGCCAAAGCAATAGTCACTAGCGGCCAGGAAGCGACGCATGGTTTCGCAGTTGTGGAGGTCGGAGAAATCCGCTTTAGCCCATGCCTCGTCCTCCTCCGAGGAGTCGGCATGGGTGTGGGTCAACGCGGTGGTGTCGAAGTTGAGAGCAAAGCACTGGCGGTGCTCCGAGAGATCCTCGTGAGCGGATGCATAGGCGTAAGCATAAGATGCGGCGACATTTCTCAACCTGAAGGGGTATGGAGATAGTGCCATCGTTGGGCTCTGTTCTGCCGGAGTTGGCTCCTCTGAGAGCAACGGAGCAGAGCTTGATGTCAGGGCGTTGCCGGACGCCACCGGCGCTTTTCCCTTGTCCAGGCTCAGGCTAGACAGATCCCCAACAAGGGACCCTACACCAACAGCTGGCCATGGGATGCCGGCGGAGAGCGGCGAGTCGCCCTGGGTTTGCATGGCATCGGGGTGATCCTGCTTGCGTCGTGCCTGGCGAGCGCGGCGAGAACGGCTGCTCGGGTGCCGCCTGCGCCTGGGCTGCCGATGCGCGACGTCATCGTCGGTAGGCAGGGCTCGGGGTGTGAGAAGTACCATGTCATACTCGTGCCCTAGAGACATGAACTCTAGGCTCCCAAACCACACCACCGTGCCGAGACGCAGCGGTCGTACGGGGTCTGCCATCCGGAACCCGTTGGGATGATGAAGCTGACACACAGAGGCCCCTACCTAGCGCGCCAACTATCGGTGTTTTGGACCGGGGCTCCTCAACCAACTAGTGAATTTATCCCGCATGTTCCTGATTCTAGATGGTGATACAAAGAGACAAAAGGTTTATACTGGTTTGGGCAATTCGAGCCCTACGTCCAATCTGGGAGATTGATCTTGTATTCCTTGCACCGAAGTGCTTGTAGTAGGGGGTTACAAGCTAGGTGAGAGAGGGAGCTAGTCCCAGGTCTCGGCGGAGAGTGATGCAGGCTGCTTGAGATGTTGCTCTCAAGCAGCAAGGTAGTGCGCGTGTTACAGAGTGTTGTTCTTCATGAGAACCTGTCTCCCTCCCTAGAAATAGCCCAAGCCCTTTCCTTTTATAGTTTGAAGGGAGGACCAGGGCAGTACATAAGCTAACTATACGGTGTCGTGCAAACAGAGGCGGCATGTCCGAGCCCTGTAGCCTGTTCCTATGGTGGCATAGTCGTCAGAGTGGTCCGTCCTTGGAGCACTGGGGCGGCGTGCAGGTCACATCCAATCCTATGCGTCATGGGAGCTCCAGGGCTGCCTTGGAGCGGGTGCAGCGGTCAGCGTGTGGGTCGCTGTGGATTGACTGTGCGTGAGGCCGAGGCTCGGTCGGTGCCGAGGCCGCACCGCGGTGGGGGGTCTCGGCAGACACGAATCCTGAGATAGCCGAGACCCCGGTGCAGAGTGCCGAGGCTCGGAGGCGATGATGACCCGGGCCAGGCTGCCCATGTCATGTTGTTTTTCGAGGTGGGGATCATGGGGCATAGTGTAGTGCGGGCGCTGATCGTGAGCACAGCGTTAGAATACAGTGGCCGGTAATCCCCGCCGTGCCCTGTCTTAGCCGGTATGGCGCTGATGCGACCTCAAGTCCCGTCGGCCATTCCACGGTGTCGAGCCATCGTTCGACTGAGATTGCGGGAGTGGTTGACGTATTAATGGGACATGACGTGCTGTCGGGAAGACCGGTTGAGGCGGCGGCGACGGGCTATGGACAAGCCAACCTCGAGCGATATAGAGAATGAGGCCTCACGCGAGATGGAGATTGGGCTCCTTGCTGAGGCCTTCCGTGAGAGGCCTTGCGCGAGGTGGAAATTGCGTCAGGACGCCGAGACCTCCTGTGAGAGGCCTGAGGCGATGCGGAGAGCCGGGTGGGCTCGGACAAGGCTGGTGATGAGCCCATGGCTTACCCTCTAACTTTGTCGTTGATGGGATTTAAGTGCCCCTTTTGGTGTACGCTCGGGGTACCCCGTTTTATGGTACCCGACAGGTAGCAAGGTTCGCCAGCTTCAGGAGGGGCGTGTACCTCTCGTCGTAGATCATGGTCGTAGAGGCCTCATGTGTCATTGGCCTCAGCACATTCAAAACCTACAAAAAAATAGAAGCATGAAAAAGTATTAGTTCATGTCACTTTATAAAGAGCATGGACTATAGAGCAAAAGATGAACAATGCACTGTTTCATACGAATTGTTGAATATACCTCTCCGTTCTCGATCCTCCGAGCCCGGTGGTGCTCATCGAACCTTGGATCAAGAAGGGGGAACCGATCCATCCTGCAACATAAGCAATGCCAAAGCATTAGTATAAGTTAAAGCATGTGTATGTGGTATGAAGTAACATAAAAATAAAAAAACAAAAGTAAACCAATGTACTATTACACAAAGCAATTCAAGTAGCTAGCTTGGTGGATACCTGTTGTCTAAGTAGTTCAGGACATTTTCTCTTATTGTGGCCTAGCTTATGGCAACCAGAGCAACAGCTCTTTTGGGTGTCCTCTACAAAATGTCTCCCAACCTTACTCGTGGTTGATCTACCTTTCGTGGCTCGGTCCATGTCCATCCTGAACCGCTTCCGCCGCCTAGGTCCTCTACTCTTCCAGAGTAAACCAAGATCAACCACATACTTGGGGCCATCATAAGTAGGCCATTGACTCTCGTCAAGAAATGGCTCGAACTGAGAATTCTAGGTGCTCATTAGGTTCCTCAAAGAGAACTCTGCGGCCATACAGGGAGGAACCTCAGCGTTAACACGTCTAAGGCGACAGGCTATAATCATGTGGGAGCAAGGCCTATGGTATATGATCGGTTTTCCACACGTACACTTGTTCTCATTGATCACTACTTTATGTTTTCGAGCACCCCAGTCTTCACCACCAATGTTAGTTCCACCACCCTCTAGAATCTCATATCCATGGTTGATCGGATCGAAACATGAACCCTTCTGTCGTTTAGACTTTTTCTTTGAGAAAGCTAGTTCCTGAGATGCTAAAAGTGGTCAAGCTTTGCTTGCTGTCCATAGAGACCTCGCATGCTTCTTCCTCAAAATGAACCAAGAATTCAACTTGTAGAAGGTGAATGAGGCAATAGCAGTCACAGGCAGACCACGACAACCTCTTAGAAGGCTGTTGAACATCTCTGCCATGTTACTAGTCATGAAGCCCCATCTCCAACCACCGGTGTCATATGCAAGTGACCACTTATCCTTCGACGCCATCAACTCGCTCAAGAATTGCCTGCCATCAACATTTGTGGCTAACTTCAGGGCATCTAACTTGTCTTTGAATAATTGAACCTCTTGCTGCCTGCAAACCTCCTCAAACAATTTGAAGTTGTCCTTTGTGTGATCACGCCTTATAAGATTCTGAGCAAGGTGTCTGGTGCACCACCGGTGATGTATTTGGCCGTAACCAGGAATCTCTTGTTCTACGGCATTCAGAATGCCAGCATGCCTATCGGATATCACACAAACATCATGTCCCAGACCAATTACCACTTGTCTTACTAGCCTGAGAAACCAACACCAACTATCCGTGTCCTCCTTCCGAACAATCGTAAAGGCCAATGGCACAAGCTGGTCTTCTACATCTGTCCCAATACAAATAAGCATTGTGCCTTTAAATTTCCCTATAAGAAAGGTCCCGTCAATTGAGACGACGGTCCTGCAATGCTTGAATGCTTCGATGCTCTGCCCGAACGCCCAAAACGCCCTTCCAAATACCTGGCTATCATTCCTTGTTTCACCCTCCTTAGGTAAATACTCTAAGTGCATCCTAGGATTTACAGCCCTCATTGCGTTCAACATTACAGGGAGGCGCTCATAAGCTTCTTCCCAATTTTCAAATATTATTTCCAGTGCACGTTGTTTTGCCCTCCATGCTTTCCCATACTTGACATAGTAATTATACCGTTGGAAGATGATCTCAACCAACGCAGACACCGTAATGGTTGGCATATGCTTCACCACGGGGCATAACTGCCTTGCAATGAACCTAGAATTGAGCTGCAGATGGTTCTCTTCTGCCTCAGCAGTGGCACAAACATGTGGTTGCTTCACTGAGGTAATCTTCCATTTGCCTGCCTTCGTCTTCATAGCACATACTCTCCAACCACATTGTTGTTCTTCACAAGCAACAGTGTACCTCTTCTCCTTAAATGAATTGATGACCCTAAAAGGTCGGTTGTGTACAATGGAGTACTCTTGCAACCATGATTTCAATTTATCCATGGTAGCAAACAATATGCCCTTCCGTATGATGAGGCAACCGCTAACATCAGGCACAGTTGTATCACTTGGCTCACCATCAGCTACTGCCCTATGACCATGGCTAAGGTCCTCGAAATCACCAACTAATGGATCTCTCCAAGGCAAGACCCTATACAATATCTCTATTTCCCTAAAATTGATATGACCAACAGGGCGATCGTCATCAGAGTCTTTGGCTATCTCCTCTACAAAGGATTCATCATCTCCAGCTATCTCCATGTCAAAACGATTCGTAGCCCTAGCATCACCAAAGTCTTCTTCACCACTAAGATCATCTTCGTCGCTAAGCTCATCCTCAATAGAAAAGTCTCCGCTAGCGTCATCCAAACCTTCTTCTGCATCACCAATTACATAATCATCATCCTCTTCATCACTATCATGATTGCCCTCACCATCGGCAACCGGATTCTCTTCCTCATCTCCACTGTAGCCTAGTTGTGTGACAAGTATTTCTTCTTCAGACAAAGGACCATAACCTATGTGAGCGGGGGAAGATGGCCATGCTTCAAAGTTATCATTTCCTAAGCCGGACTCCTTACTTACTACTAAATCCAAAGATCGCACTTCTGAGGCCAATACAACTGCCTTGTAATCATTCCATTCAGTCTCGCTTATAATTTTGAGCAACCGCTTGATCCGAGGACCCTTCGATGACCCAACATCTATGACACCTTCAAACTGAATATGCACGTCTACTTCATTCCAGCCTAACTTAACCTTTACTCGCTCCATTAACTGGGTCAAAGATGGTGTTTCAGAAAAAATCAACAACTCCTCACACATGTCCAGAAATTCCAAACTATCATATCTTATCCTAACAATACGGCATCCATGATGCAACCTCACTAATTTATCCATCTACAGCCATCACACAACAAGTAATGTCACATATCAATATATCATGCGAGTTTCAATCCAATAAGTAGAAACTAAAATATATCATTTCATCTTTTTCAACCCCACCAACATAATCATTTTTAGTCATACAAAATTAAAATATAATGACTAACAAATAAATAAAATACATACTAACCCTAATGACCAACAAATAACTAACTCTAATGACAACTACAATAAACAAAGAACCCTAATGACCAAAATAACTAGAAACCAAACTAACATAACATGTTCAGCACATAAAACAGTTAAACAACAATGCACTCAATCATCCTAAGCCATACATTTTGCAAATGCAAACACAAATATACCAAAACACCATACACCCATGATTCCACATGATTAAGGACAATGTAAGCACATCTACGCGGATAGAATGGAGGAGGGGAGAGACCATTACCTCGAGGAAGCTTCGGGAGCCGAGATCGTGGCACCTAGGGTCGATTTTGGAGGCTAGGGTTTGGTGGCGGCGCGGGGAAGAAGAGAAAGAGAGGAGGCCGACCGTCTTCAGAATGTAGGGAGGAAGAAGAAGGGGGCCTTGGCGCGGCCTCAAGGGACCAGACCTCGGCATTGAGTCGGGCCGCGCCAAGGTCTGTGGCTCGACGTTAAGTGACCCCGCGCCGAGCTACTGGACCACCGTGCGTTGTTGGGCCGCCTGGGCCGTGCGGCGGATGGTGCCAATAGCTCGGCGCGCAGTCCAGCCGCGCCGAGGTTGGGTCCTTAGCGTTGGCTGACACGACGCCGACGTCTCGGACCCATGCGCCACCGTGTCGTCGACGACCCCGGTCGTCCGTGACGTGGCAATACCTCGGCGTCGTGTCAGTCGACGCCGACCCCCATACCTCGACGTCATGTTCTAAGACGCCTAAAAATGGTCTATTTTTAGAAAACGTTTTGACGTAGGTCTTTTTGTAAAAATTGTTTTCAAAAAAGACCAAAATACAAAAATTTCACACAACCGTCTGTTCGCACGCCGTTCGCGCTCGCCGCCGATGCCAAGGCCTCCGCCGCTGCAGCCAAGCTGGTGCGGCTCGCACCACCGCCACTGCCACCGAAGTTGCTGGCGCACCCGCTCCCGTGTCAGGCGGGGGCGTCTAGACCAGCCCCACAGCAAATGTGTCCTGCTGCTCCACTGTCGACTCCCATGGCAGACGCGCGCGTGCAACTACTCCAACGTGAGATGCGACTTCTCCCTGCAAGATTCGGTGTCCTCCACTGCAAGATCATGCGGAGAGGGCAGGGGAGAGGATGAGCTCGTCGGCACAGACTGCGTGGACGCTGCGGGCTGGTGCGGCATGCACGGAGCTCATCGGCGCGACCTACATGGAGCTCGCCATCACGACCTGCGTGGACTGCGTGGAGCTCGCCGGCGCGGACTAGGCGGAGGTCGACGGGACGCCCTGCCCGGAGCTCATCGTCGGCTAGTCGCTGGTGCATAGGTCGATGGCTGGCGCGGCGAGGCCGGCGGTGGGCTTGTCCGCGTTCGCATGCCGCTCGCGTCGGCTGCTTCGTGGTGGCGAACAATGATTTGCAGCTGCTGAACGCCGATGCCCTGCATGTCTTCGATGAAATGACAATGAGAATGTTGGGGGTAACATTACCATGTTCTTAAGTCCAAAGTCACCGTATTGTTTTGTACAGACAAATAAACACGTTCTCACCTGAGTTCGGCACTGTAGGAACAAGCAGTCAAACACAAACAGTTGTACCATTTTCACCGGACTCTGGCTGGCCATAGCCGGCTGGCCAGATGCAGGAAATCAAACACGCGGGTTGCAATAAGTGTTTTTATGTTGTAAGTTATAAGTGGTTTATTTGGATGTTGCATATGCTCTACACATATGTTACAAGTGTATGTTCTAAATGTTTCATCTTCTTTAGACTTATGTTGTATTTAAGTATTTCATATTTTAGAGCTACGTGGAAAGAGTCATTGGGGCATGGCCTAGGCTCTGAGGGAAGGGGTGCGGTGAGCTAAGGGCTGGCGGATGGGGTGCGCGGTGCGCCTGGGGTCGTGCGAACGGGGCATGCTTGTCCTCATCCTGAGTCCCGCCCGCACGGAGAGAGAGAGAGAGAGAGCGACAGGCGCAGGGTGAGTTACGCGTGCGTGGCGGGACAAGAGTGCGGTGCGTTTCTGGGTGGTTAGGTTCCGGTACGCAAAGAGCTCGCGTGTGGCCCCTGCCGCTTCCTCTATCGCGCCGTTCGCTGGTCTGATTTTTTCAAACCAGTCGGTTGCTTCTCTCACAAATAGCACTGTGCATCTTTCAGCCGCAACAGTATTTCTCTCTCACACAACCAGTCAGTTTCAGCCAGCCGAACAGGGCCTATTTCTCTGAAACTTTGAGGCCTCGGCCATGGCAGACGGAACATGGGCACCTCACCGGCAGCTCCTGATCTCCACCTGCTGGCTGCGAGAGACCGCACGGACGGCTCCACGGCACCGCGGCTTGACGGAGTTGACGGTGACCTTGACTGGATAGGCCTGGTCGACGGGGGAGAGACGATGGCATGTTGAGCGGCGGCCAAACCTGGGAGCAGACCAAGCACGGGAAGAGAAAAAATTGTATAGAAATTATAGTTTACATGTATATTTATTGCCACATGTTTAAATCGTTTAGTCGGACGTAGCATTTAGGTTCTAGGATAACGTTGATATGGGTATAGTGTATCCGTGAACGCTTAATGGGCTTTTAAAGAAAGAATAATCAAATAATTGTGTAAGAGCTTTAACCTATAATGGAAAAAGCTAAACTTGCATGCAAATGTGCTTATCCATCCTTAAAACCGTCACTGTAAAATCACCAAGCGCCGGCAGCTTATTTGAGCGTCAATGCCACTCCTAAATGCCTGGCCACATGTACACGGTGGCAATAAAATAAAAATAAAATAAAATAAAATGCAGAACCTCTAATTAGCGCCGCCCTAAGCGTCGGCGTTGTACCTGGCCTATGTGGTGTTTATTGTTTTTTTTGGAATAGATATTTATTGTTAAGGGTGTGTTTGGGACGGCTCCATAACATCTGCTTCAGGGTTCAAAATATTAGCCGATTTTCGCCAAAAACCGACGATTTTCATTTCTGTTGGCCCCCTCCAGTAAATACACATACCGGTAATTTTGGTTCCATTTCGTTCAGGTTTTTAGAATTTCGGTTAAAACTTGATGAAGATTTGAAAATTTTGACCGAAATTTTAACCGATTTTCTCCATTTTTAGTGATTTTTGTTTCTTTCGGACCCCTCCGATATTCATGTCTCAACCGGTAAGCAGAACTATGCTCCCCATAAACTCTACCGCGGAACAGCTCCATAAAAATCGGAGCTTGTGGAGTACCCCTTCAGGTGCTCTCACAACTCCACACTTTTTTTTTAAGAGAGCGTAGAGCTGAAACTGTTTTGGCTAAAAAAACGTGAGGCGAAACTGAAAAACACGGGGCAGAACAGTACTAAACATCCCTAGAATAAAAAGAAATACTATAGAGGAAAGATTTATACTGCTACTACGGGGAGAGAAGAGGGCAAAGAGAGGGAAGAACGTTCCCCGCCGCCTGCGGCCTACGGGCGCGAGGAATAACGGTCAGACACAGAAACACTTGGGAGCCTCTGCTTCCGACCACCTCCACCTCCACTCCATTTGTGTCGGACCCAAAACCTCGCAAGCCAAGATACCACGACGAGCGACCATGTCGTCCTCCTTCGACTCCATCACGGCCGTCTTAGGAGATGAAGACGCGCTACCGCCGGCCCCCTTCGACCCCGCCATCGACGGAACCGCAGCCGAGGACGGCGGCGGCGGCGGCGAGCAGCAGGCAGGCCTCGGCATGCGCCGCGGCCACCGCTTCGCCACGTCCTACTCGTCCTTCGGCACCGCCGTCTCGGAGGACGATCTGGGCGACGCCGTGGGAGACGGCGGCGGGTACGGCGGCTTCGGCATGCCGCCGTACCCGTACTCCAACGGCGGCCCCGCGTACGGGTTCGCCGACAGCGGCGAGAACGGCGTGGAACATGTCATGGGCGCCCAGGACGTGATGGATGGCGCGGCGCACGTGGTAGGGGGCATCGGCGGTGCGGGTGGCGGCCTCGATGAGGACCTGTTCAGTGGCGCGGCTGACGATGGGGCCGTCCTGCCGCCGCCGGAGGCCATGAGGGAGGAGGGCATCCTCCGCCGAGAGTGGCGCCGGTGAGTCACTCGTTTTGCTGTCACAAGTTCTCTGATCTGAATACCTGATCGCTTCTGGTGCCAGTGCATGCAAATTTCCACTTCAATGCCAAGCGCGATCTGGATGATTTCTGAGTTCTGACCACAAGATTGCAAACTGCGAATGGATGGCTTGATTTGCAGCCAGAATGCATTGATGCTGGAGGAAAAGGAACGGAAGGAGAGGGAGCGTCGCAACGAGATCATCGCGGAAGCAGAGGAGTTCAAGAAGTGCTTCCTTGATAAGCGCAGGCTCAACTGCGAGACGAACCGATCGCAGAACAGAGACAGTGAGAAGGTATATGCATGCATTGCACACAAAACTGATGCCAAATGATACAATTTGATCCTTGTTGATGCCTCTGTTGTCCTACCAACCAAACCAACAGCTGTCCCTGGCAAACCAAGAGATGTTCCACAAGGAGGCGGACCGGCAGTACTGGAAGGCGATCGCGGAACTGGTGCCGCACGAGATCCCGGGGCTGGAGAAGAGGGGCAAGAGGAAGGAGCAGGAGCGGAAGCCCGGCATCGTGGTGGTGCAGGGTCCCAAGCCCGGCAAGGCCACCGACCTCTCCCGCATGCGCCAGGTGCTCGTGAAACTCAAGGAGAAGCCACCAACGCACATGGTGCCGTCTCTTCCGCCGGCCAAGGAGGAGGAGAAGAAGGATGGAGGTAAGGACGCCAAGAAAGACGGCAACAAGGACGACAAGAAGGATGGTAAGCAGGCGGCTGGACCGGCCGAGAAGAAGACTGATGGTAGTAATGAGAAGGCTGCCGTGAGCGCCAGTGCTGCTGGATCTCCACGGGCGGCAACAGAGACGCCGGCAGAAAAGGCACCAGAGCAACCGGGGAAGAAGTGATTGCCATGTGCGGATGATGATAATGATATCTGGTCGCTCCTAATAATAAGAATCTGGAAATAATGTTCTTGTTCAAGGAAAGCTACACTGCATAAATCTGTCTTTTTGAGTGCAGTTTTCGGTGGCAGGAGTAGGTATCAATCTATCTCTAACTTTGGTATTTAAGGATCAAGAAGCTACTACTGCTTAGATTCAGATAATAGTAATAATACTTTTGCTCACTCAACCCAGAAATGGATGGATTCATCAGAGTTTTGTTGTTTTAGAAAATATAAGAGTTTGATGCTCTCGAAAATAAGATGGCACTGGTGAGGTGACTAGCCCTTATTATAGACTATAAGAATCTGGATAGTAGATAGTAATTAAGAAAATTTACATTATCAGTAGTAATAATATGTGTTGTTTGGATTCCTGGAACATGATATTCAGCAAGCAAAAAATATGAAAACTCTTTTATATGCTTTTGAATAGTTATCAGGCTTGAAAATTAATTTTCATAAAAGACAGATTTTCTTTTTATGGGGATGCTAAGGAATATGAGGACCAATATTCACGGATCTTTGGTTGTGGTATGGGAAATTATCCTTTTAGATACCTGGGTATCCCTACGAATCACAGAAGACTCACAAAAAAAAAGTCATTGTGGATAGATTTGAAAAAACAACTTAAGCAGCTAGAATGGAAAAGTTTTGTCTTACGGGGGACGTCTTGTTCTAATAAATTCAGTTTTGAGTAGTTTACTGACTTTGAAGTGCCTAAGGGCATTGTAAATAAGTTAGATTATTTTAGATCAAGATTTTTCTAGCAAGACGATAACCACAAGAAAAATATATGTTAGCCAAATAGGGGACTTTATGTGTGGGGGTCTTGGAATTCTAAACCTTGAATTACAAAATGAATGTTTGTTAAGCAAGTGGTTGTTCAAACTCATAAGCGAGGATAGTGTCCGGCAAGAACTTATGAAGAAGTACTTGAAAGACAAAACTATTGGTGAAGCGTATTGGAAACCAGGATATTCTCATTTTTGGTCTGGCCTTATGAAGATAAAAGATCGTTTCCTAGATCTATCTACTTTTGTTCTTCATATCGGTACTTCTACACGATTTTGGGAACATAACTGGTTAGGCGACTACACACTGAAACAACAATTTCCATCTTTGTATGGATATTGCCAGGCAGAAACGTGTAACCCTTTGTCAAGTCTTTTGTAGTGTACCTTTAAATATATCGTTCCATAGAGCTTTTGGTTTAAGACCACCAAATATATAGTGTGCCTCATTTATTTGGGAACTAGTTGCAGGGGATAGATAGAAAAACACGCTTCCAAGTTTAGGTGGGAGCGAGTGTTGTTTTTTGGTCTATCTGGCTAAGTACGAATGATATTGTTTTTTATAAGAAAAGAATGCATTCTTATATGCACATTATCTTCATAGCTACATATTAAACTTGATTTTGGTCCCAATTACAAAAGGAAATGGTACGGGTGACCATGAAGTGGGCTTGCCGTTTTTGGAAAACAACTAGATCTTCACCCAGAGTAGACAGATTTCAGCACAAAGAGACTAACCGCGTCCGATTCATGTTGGTACAAAATCCGAGTTGCGACGTAACAAAAGTCGGGTGAGATCGAGGGCTAGTGGTTTGCTTCAAGAAATTCCTACATAACCTGCTTTACAGCCCATTCATCCGTAACAAGTCCACTGTGCGGCGCCTTATCAATCTTGACGGATTTGAACTGCTTGTTCTGCCCTGGCTGCCCACGCATCTCCCTGTCGAATGCCAGGATGCTGACCAAATTGACGAACCCGTCACCGTCACCGTACACGATCTCCGGCGACGCGTCATAGTCACCCTCCCAGAAGACCAGCTGCCGCGGCGTCCTGTTGCCCACTCCGTTGATGCACGTCATGGGCACCTGGAAGTAGCGCATCTTCGGGACCATCCGCCTTCTGAAAGGCTCCACGCCGTCGCGGAAGCCGATGGCGGCGAGGAAGTCTTCCATGTCGTAAGCGGAGTAGTTCCTCTGCTTCGTGACGACGATGAGCTCGTCGTGCCCGAACACCTCCGGGGACGGCAGGTCGGCGATGGCGGTCTCGAGGCTCCTCCACAGCGTCCTCAGGGGCCCGTCGGCGGCCGGGACGTAGATCATCTGTCCCGGCCCGGTCGCGAGGGCCGTCGCCTGCTGCAGGAACCCCACCGAGAGCGTCGGCGCCACCAGTATGAGGTGCTTGACGTACCTGCGCCGCCATGACAGCGGAGCGTTCCGGACGAACTCGAGCGGGACCATTCCTCCGTAGCTGTGCGCCAAGATGATGGCCTTCCGCCCGTGGTGTTTCTTGCTCGCGGCCTCGACCAGCGCCCTGAGCTGCTGGAAGTAGAGAGGGTGGATTTGGTGGGATGACATGCATACGGGTGGAGAGGGTCCTTATTGCGGAACCCTCTTGCTGAGCGTCGAAGGCCCGCTTATACGGGCTGATTTGTTACGAGAGAAAAATACTATACGATAACCTGGCTTATATATGAGCAGCCGAAGTTAGGGACGCGCGTCTGGACGCCGGGCAGGTTCCGGTAGTCGTTGGCGGCAGGGTCGTAGACGAGGCGCATCTGCTCCAGGGAGCACTGCACGTAGTCGTGGGCCACCAGATCTGAGGCGTTCTTCCACATCTCGGACCAACCTTTCCCCTTCATTGCGCCACAGCGTGGTGCTGACGGCCGGTACGCCTCGGTGAGCCGCGCCTCCAGGTCGCTGCAGCCAAGCCCAGGGACCAGCACCACCGGGTGAAGCTCCTCGCCGATGGCGGCATCCTTAGGACGGCGGTGGCTGGCCGAGAAGGGCTCCCGCAAGGCAGGGGTAGTAGCAGGAGCAGCAGAGGCAGGAGACGCGCAAGTGGAGTAGAAATGGCCATGGATTCAGCTTGACCGGTACACACCGCACCAGGTTCACTTGTACTAACTTCCGCTTCGAAGATAAACGTGAAACACGCAGCGACAGTTTTCTGCTGGTTCACTTATATTTATGCCATTCGCTTTCTGACATTAATCATGTGTTCTGCTTTCAAATTATTGTCCTTCCTTCGTCTATATATGTCTTGTAAATTGTCTTCAATTCCTTCGACTCTAACCATCTTTACTATTACTTTATTCCAAATTATAAGACGTTTGACATTTTTACCTAAGCTTAATCACTCGTTTTATTAAAAAAAAATTTGTGCAAACATAGTCAAATTTAAGTCATTCTTAAAGAACTTTTATTAATAAAGGAGCCACGACAAAAAAAAATGATATTTTGCACAAAATTTTGAATAAGACGAGTGGTTAAACTTGATGTCAAAAAAGTCAAACATCTTATAATTTTGGATGAAGGAAGTATTGGTTAGAGTTTAACTAGCTTTCATATCACCATTGGTAATTTAATTTTAAACACTCTACGCTATATAAAACAATACTGCATGTACATATTCAGTGCCGGGTGTAAACTAAGTTTCAACTTAACATGTATAAAACAATACTACTAGGACCTAAAATCTTTTTAATAATAAAATAAATCTCAAATAAAAGATAAAAATAATAGAGTTTCTACTTAACATGTGGAAAACTATGCAACAACTCCCTTAAAAATTGAAAGCCAAAGTATAAATTCAAGAAGTCACCAAAAAAGCTGCAACAAGAGTTTGTATATCTTAAGAGATTAGATTTCAACTAAATACATATCATACAAGAAAAAGATAAATACTATAAATTCTAACTAGAGGTCAATAGAGTCTGCACGTTAATCATCACAAGACTCGATAAAAAAAACAAAAGATAGATCTAAAAAATCTCATAAAGAAAATTTCTGACCATCAATTCAGTTTAACCTAATCACCATTGATAACAATAGTTATTTGATCTATTCTGTTTTCCAAATAACTATCCACATCTGCTATTGTGTAAAATAAATAAAGTGATCAATGACTCTATGTGTAAATTACCCACCTATGCCATTATAAAATAGGATCTAAAGTAGACCTAATATGCATCTAATTATCGATACCCTCGTATTATGATAGATAGTTAACCCAATTTTTATCTCATTATTAGAAAATTAAATATCTCTTCAAATCTACATCTAAATTGTTAACATATTCTATTACAAAAAATATTTAAATAATCATAAAGCATATATATGTTTCCACATTACCCTCTTCTATCAATATTAATATATTAAGATTTGATTAACAAACATACAACGCCATGCTAGCATACATGAGCAATAAATATATATGTTATATTTCATCATATAAAAATATTTTCTTAACAATTCATACACTAATGATGCTAACAAATTTTTTTAAAACCATATTTGTAACTATGACATGTATTTATATATTCACTAAAATATTTGACACCTCTATATTAATAGTATAACTATAACCACACATATAATTTCTTAATAGAAAATTCAAACGTCTTGACAAGTGTAGGAGATTATATATTGGTGGTCATATTTTTCGGTCCCTTTAGAGTAAAATGCTGATCCCATTATAGAGTTTAAGTATTAAAATTCTATTGAGGTTAGAGTATCTCCAAGAGTTCCCTAAACCTTCTTCTAATCCTAAGTTTTTAGAAAGATAAAAAAAAATCATCTCCAACAACTCATAATATTTTAGGAGTTCAAAAAATACCCCTCATCCGCTTAGCTTTATGCGCGCCAGGCGACTCGCATTTGCTACCCCTGCATGCGGGACCGATCCATGGCCGGGGGCGGTCTCCGTGGCTCACGCGCAGAATGGGCTCTCGGATGCGGAGAGCTGATGCGCCTCGGCGGGGTCGCCGTGCTGGAGTCCACGGACAGAGGGGAGGAGGAAGAGGAGGAGGCGGAGGCGCTCTGCCCGATCTGCCTCGACCCCCATGGAGCCCGGCCGCGCCGTGCGTGTGCTCCCCGGCTGCAACCGCGCCTTCCACAAGCACTGCGTCGACCAGTGGCTCGCCATCTCACCCCGCTGCCCTGTCTACAACGTCTGGGCTGCCGCCGTCTTCGCCTGCTACCTTGCCGCTGGCGCCCAAGACCGGTTGGGATTCTTGACGTCGGGGCGCGGCGCGTCATCTCTGGCTCCTGGCGGGTCAGTTCTTGGTCCTTTACGAGTTCTTTGGTTGGGTTTTGATCATCGATCAAGAAGCCTTCTCGATTGAATCTCGTCGGCTTCGTACTTCTGGAGAGCGATTATTGATGAATTCTTGGCGGCTACTTGATTCTGTGAAGGATTCTTGGACGGGATTGCGTGTACATCGACTCAATCCTCGAATTCTTACTCGAAATCAGTAGGTTTTGCAGGTTTCAGTCACTGTTGTTGTAACAGACACGCCCATTCGAGGAGCATCAGGCTGCTGCCGCGAACCAGCTGCGCCGGGAAGCGCAGGAGCAGACGGCGTCGATGGCGAAAAGCCGGCCCTGTCGCAGTCGGAGGCACAGGTGGGGCGCGCCCTATAGTTTCTCGTGATGGAAAAGAAAAAAGTCACAACATAATTCATGTGGTTCCAAATTTAAATTTTTAGATGTCATTTATTAAAAATCTTTGAAGATGATTTTTTTCCTCCCCAAATCTTTTTAGTAGTTGCCAAACTATAACATCTTAGAAGAAAAAAATAGAAAACTCTTGGAGATACTCTTAGCGCTGCTACCCTCATCTCTGAGGTCTCACTTCAAGCTGAAACACTTGTGTTAAGAGATATGGAGCAAGTTTCAAATGATTGCTTAGGGTACGGTGGTATTTTAAAAAGTGAAAAAAAGAGTTTTGAAGCGGAGGGAGTAGCAAATATAATAATAATGTGTCCAGACGGCCAATGGTTGAATTCATTTATTACACACAAAGTTCTCACAAGATATCTGACTCATCATCAATAATAGTAGAACTCATGGCTGGCTCTACGAAGAAATCCGATTTGCTTCCAAAAGTTCTTTACTGCCCATTCCTCTGTGATAAGCCCACAGTGCTCTGCGCCTTCAATCTTGATGGATTTGAATTGCTTCTTCTGTCCGGGTTGACGTCTCATGTTTATCAAACGCTAGCATGCTAATCAAATGTAGTTGCTGTCCCAGTACACCTGTTGCTTCGGCGTCCTGACGCCCACATCGTTGGAGAGGGCCATCTTCAGCTCCAGGCTGGTTCAGCTCCCACCCGCAACGCAGATGCCATCTTCTTTTCTTTCTCTGATGCTGATAGTGGGCTCCATAGTCCGCAGTTTCGTAGAAACCGCTGGCGGGAAAACTATACACCCTTGCGTGGACCACGCCCATCCCTTGGAAATTGGAATCCAATCCCCGTTCTCTCTCCTTCCGTTTTCTGTTTTCTCCATCCCATCCCAGGCATGGAATCTCAAAAGTCACGATTTCCTCCGCCGCACTCGCCACTTCCTCCGTGTTTCCGTCCCTGCTGCTCGCCGTCGCCGGTCGCCCGCGTCGCCGTGGCTGTGGGCTGCTAGCTGCTAGCTGCTGGCTCTGGCTCCTCTCCTCCGCGCCTCGGATGTGGCACTGCGTGGCCACGGGGACGCCTGACGCCGGCCTCGAGCGCGCGGCAGCCGCCACCTCCGCCGCTGCCGGACCTCTTCCCTTCTCTCTCGCTCTCTCCTCTGAGCATCTGTACCGGACCTCGGGCTGGCCTGGTCCATTTGTCGCGGCGTGAGGCTGGCCCGGCCCGAAAACCAGCCTGACAGCCAGGCACAGTGTCAGCTTTCCTTTTAAATTTACGCCCATCGTACATTTGACATTAACATAGATAAGCTAGGTTTTTCTTTTAAATTTAGCCCGGAGGTACCTTTAGTCCTGGTTTAAGACACATACCGGTTCAAAGTAATCTAGGTTTGTATCTTAAACCAAGACTAAAACCCTCACGCACCGACACGTCTGGGTGACCGTTACAACTAAGACTAAAGAGTAGAATTAATTTCGATTTGTATTACAAACCGAGACCGAAAGTTTTAGGGGACCCTTTAGCCTCGGTTGCAATTTTAAACCGGGACAAAATACTTTTTAGCCATCGCAAAGGTTGTTTCTCTACCGATGATTCCTCTGTAGCTATGAATTAAATTACATAAAAAATTCCTCACGATATATATGATCGTCACCTAGGACGGACACAGCAAATTAAGGAAAACCATGTTTTTTTAGACAAGCAAAAAATGAGTCCGGCCTTTGCTTTTTTCCGAAGCAGTGCACCGCGTCTCCTTATTACAAGTTCATCAGGCAAGCAATTGAGTGATTGGCAAAGCGATTGAATTACGACCACACCACGAACGTTTTAAGCACAAAACCAATAAATCACCACCGTACGTAGTTTTAATAAAAACAAAAATGCTATAAGTCAACCGGTTAATCCTGGAGATTGTATCAACTGTTTTTGGGGCCGTCTGTTGCGTCCAGCCGTCCGATGGTCCCCGCGCTCTGCAGTCTGCCTTTGCCTCCCCGACGGCACCTCCCCTCCTTCTGGCAGATCCTCCCCGCTCCCTCTGATGAGTCCATAACTCTACAAGATGTTCATGTAGACATGTCTAGTGACAATTCAAATATAGTGGCTGGTAATTCTTTAACACTCTCAGGTCTTAAATTCAGAGAGCTTATTTTCCGTGTGATTGTTGTACCGTGAAAGATTGGGCATTATTTTGGACATTGTAGGCATGTCCTTATCGGTTGGTATCAGCTTCTGGATTGCTCACGGTGCATTTAGGTTTGTTCAATGGCTGGTTATAGCCTTGCTAACAAGGAAATTAAGTGTGTGCCCACATTTTATTTAATAACCTATTATGCTCGTTACTATGTTTGGGAAGATGCAATGGAGGATTTGTCGTGGACTCGCGTCACACATGCAGTTGTTCTTTGCAAAAAAGACATTTTCTGATAATCTTTCTATATGGTGGCGGAAATTACATAAAAGACACATCATGAGAGGCGAAGAACCTTGCAGGACATGGAACAATATGAAAGCTGTGCAACGACGCCGAATTGCTCCTCCTCTTGAGTCAAAGAAGAAGGTAGATACTCCACGTGCACAAAATCCCCAAGGCACTAAGGAAAATGTGAGCTCGTCATGGGCTGATACTATCGCCGGAGATAAGTACCTTTCTGCTTCTAACCAGCAAGCTGTTGATATTAATTCTCATAAGAAGTTGGGTTCGGGTGTTACTTATGGCAAGTCTATGCATCCTGGAATTTTTTCTTCTCCTAAATTGAAGCAAGCTACCGGTCAAAGTAATTATGGTGAAAAGTAATCCGCTTGTGCTCGCAGTTCTCTTGGTTCCAAGAAAAAGTGTGGCAGCAAAAGAAATTCAGTACATTGATAATCAGAAAGTTCGTGTGCCTATTAAAAAGTTGGAGGTTATTAGTTCTTCTGCATTTTCTTGTGCCAAGACAACAGAGAGGAAATATGCTAGTTCTATAGCTGAAATTTCTTCTCATCCTCCAGAAAACAGCAAGGAGGTTGCTGTAGCAGAAAAAGAGACGGAAGAAAAATCTATAGGGCCATTGATTGATATTATTGATGATGCAACAAATGGGTTATCTATGTTGGCTCGAGAAGTAGAAAGTGATGGTACTGTTGTTAATGTTAAAGGGCAGCGGTCCAATATATTTCAATCCAAATGCAAGATTCAAGATAAGGTATGCAAGCTAATTATTGATGGTGGTAGTTTTACAAATGCTATTAGTTCAGATGTTGTGCATGCTTTGTCTTTGTCTACGCGGAGGCTTCCAATGCCGCGTTATATCCAATGGATGAAACAAAGTGGTACACTCAAAATTACTCATAAGGCGCGAGTTAAATTCTCCATTGAAAATTATGTTGATACAGTGGACTGTGATATTGCACCGATAAGTGCTTGCCATTTGTTGTTGGGTCGACCATGGCAGTTTGATCTTGATGCTACTTATGGTGGTCGTTCTAATAATTATTCGTTTGTGCACAAGGGTGTCCATCATGTGCTCAAACCAATGTTAGATAATGATATTAAGGCTGAGGTGTTTGCCACTGTGAAAAAGAAGAAAAAGGAGGCTGGTGAGATTACCCCAAAGCCGAGAGGGAGAGAATGATGTGAATATTGGTTCTCAAATTATTATTCCTGCGAATTCATGCCATCTCTCTAAAGTGGCTACTAGTATTTTTTAAGATCGTCAAATCTTGTATTCTTGTGATTCTGAATCTGTATGCAAGATTCCGGAACAAGCTTCTAACAAATTTGGCTCTCTCTCTCTCTCTCTCTCTCTATTTCTGATAATGGCAAGTTGGTTGGTCTAGAAGGTATGCTAGTTGCAACCAAGATTGACTTTCTGATGTTTCAATTGATAATGGTTCGTCCAAGAAAATATCAGAGGAAGAGACTGTTTGTATCATGACGATTCTCACATTGCTGACGTGAAGAGCAATGGACAAAACATGCTTGTTGCTACCCAATGTAAGTCTAAAGATAATGATGCTTATGATGATGAGATGAGGGGAGATCCTAGAATTATGTCCAAGCCGAGGACAGCTTTGTTTCAAGGGGAGAGGATGATGAGCCCATAGCTCCTCAAGATGTTCATAGAGACATGTCTAGTGATAATTCAAATATAGCAGCCGATAATTCTTTAATATCATCTGGTCTTCAATTTGGAGCTATTTATTTTGATGAGAAATATGGCAAAAATATGGAGAAATTTACTAGCGCCGGCCTATCATCAAATATATTTTTTAGATGTGCTTTATTGCTTCGAAAAGAGAAGAAAAGGGCATCCAGGGAAATATGTCAATATGGAGACCATGCACGTGGAAATAAAGGCCGCCCAATCTGAATACGTGAACTTTATTTGGTTAATTGATTAGCAATGTTGCCGCATTATTTTAATATTTCCTTTCGGCTGAAGCAGTAGCTTAGCTAGCATGTCAAATTTAGTTTCGTTCCGGTCTGGTCGCGTGTGCGCGCGTCGGACTCGTCGTGCCTTAGTCCTGGAGTCATGGTTGGCCTACGAGCCATATAACCTGGATGCTGTCTGTAATAGAGGGAGATTGGATTTTATTATGGAGTTTATTCTCCGTCGAGAAACTCTAGATGATGATCTCATCAGGTTCTTCGCATTGAAGATGATCTTCCGGTTTTCCGTGGATCTACGTGGAGTGCGTGATCAAGCTGCTACGGTGCGTCGCTTCGATTTCTTGTTGAGATCCCTCTGATCGTGGTTCGTCGTAGCTGGGGGTGGAAGAAGTTATCTAGGGTTTGGCTTGCAACTCTTGTAAGTCGACCCTTTATCTGGTTACTGAACGTGTTGCTGCGGTATCAAGTTGATTGATTTGGCTTGGCCGACATATATAGCAATTTTATTCAGCCCATTGGCTTCTTTATTAGTGCAGAATTCAACATCCTGTTATTGCTAGAATATTTGAGTCTGAATCAATTTTCTATTCCTGCATTGAACAATCGAGAAGGGCTCTTGCTACTTGTGCCGACCATCATTTATCTAGGGTATAGCAGACGCCTAGTGCAATATTGACAAACTTTATTACAGAGAAGCTAGCGTCCTGAGCATTACGTTGGTACTTGTGTTTTATTGGTCAGTCGCTACTTGTGAGTTGGCTGGATATAATTTTTGCTGCAATCTTATTGCCGAAAATTCAGAGAGCTTATTTCCGTGTGATTGCTGTACCGTGAAAGATTGGGTATTATTTTGGACATTGTAGGCGTGTCCTTATCAGTTTAAAGAATGTTAGGGTGCAGGTTGCTTCCTCTAATAACGAACCATTCATTGAAATCTCAAAGCCACAAACTGTTTATTTGAAGCTGACAATGTTGATGTGGCAGTCAGGTCTCCAATTGCTGCTTCAGAAAATTTTTGTACACGTCACAATATTTTGGTCAGTGACGTTTTAAATCCTCATATGATTCAGTTGGGTGACATTGCTGTTGGCACAAAGGACAATGCTAAGATCACAGTTATTGCACAAGAGGCTCCTAAATATATACCAAAGCCGAGGACTGCTTTGTTTCAAGGAAAGGAGAATGATGAATCCATAACTCTGCAAGATGTTCATACAGACATGTCTAGTGCCAATTCAAATATAGCGGACGGTAATTCTTTAACACTCTCGGGTCTTAAATTTGGAGATTTTATTTTCGATGAGAAATATAGCAAGAACATGGACAAATTTACTACTGCTGGCTTATCATCAGATATATATTTTAGAGGTGCATTATTATTTGAAAAGCAGGAGAAAAGCAAGCAAGAAAAACATGTCAGTATTGGTTCTATAAATGTGGATGTCCATGAGAGGAGTTTCCAACGTAATTTGCATCGTGGCCGGAGTATTATATTAATACTTGTATGGTCCTGGTGAGTCCGAGTCTGTTTCCAGCAGCGTGCGGGTGGCCTGCGTGCCTTTAACCCTGGGCCGTCGCCCCTGTACGAAATTAGAAGAGAATTTTATTGTGGAGTATTCCCTGTCAAGCGGCAGCTCGTGAAACTCTAGATGATGTGTTAATCAGGTTCTTCGTCTTGAAGATTATCTTTTGAATTTTTGTGGATCTACGTGAAGTGCGTGATCAGGCTACTACAGCTTGAGTGCGTAGCTTGGAATTCTCAGAGTTCTCTATCTTCTGATCGTGTTCCTCGGAAGCACGGGTGGAAGAACGCTGCTGCTAGGATTTGGATTGCATCTTATGTAAGCTGAATCCATCTATCATCGTATTGCTGTTGCTATCCTCCGCGTTTGATTAATCAAAGAAATTGCTGCCGGAGATTTTTCTATTTGATAATTCTGATTCATCTCAATCATTGCCGAGAGTATTGTTTCCGTGGATTATTGGTCTTTCTCTGTTTGCACTATCAGATCGATTATTAATCCATCTCAGTGTCCGTGAAAAGTTGCTGGAGCTTGTCATCTCTTCTTATACTTGCATTATCGATTGGTGGCTGCTGCTCATAATAATTCTATTAAATAGAATATATCAGTTGATAGGGCCAACTGTTGGATGTAATTGGTTCCGGACATATAGATACATATATTCTATTGTAGATTTCTTGAGATAAATTTCTGAGACTATTTGTGTTTGTGATTGTACTGTGAAAGATTGGGCCGTTATTTTGGACATCGTAGGTGTGGGTGCGAAAAGTGACCAACTAGTAAATATTTGTCGTTTTACCGTACATTGTAATCGGATATGGCCTATCACTCAATGACATAGGGTTTATACTGGTTCAGGCAACATGTCCTACGTCCAGTTTAAGTCGGTCGGTGACTTTAATCCTGAGCCTAGGTGCTCGAAGTTTGCTGTGGGGTTACAAACGAGTGTGAATGATTGGGGGTATAAGAGGTCCGATTGGACTCTGGACCGAAGGGCTGAGAGTGACGGGAGCTCCTACGTGCGCTAAGTATTGGAACATATGCTCTATGTGGAATTCGTATTGGGATTAGATTTGCTGAGGAACCGTGCCGTTGTACGAAAGTCTATCGATTCAAAGATTTGAAAATTCCTTTGGTTCTTTGCCGAGGATAGCCTAGCTTTGGAAGCCCTGGTGGATAGCCTTGCTTTGAAGATGAGGATTAGGGTGTCTAAAGCTAGCAGAGAGTGAGTCAGAATGATCCGTCAGTTGTCCGTATCGTTCGTCTCTTTTCATTGTGAGAGAGCGCATCCCCTTTTATAGATGAAGGGGACGGCCTTACAAGTGAGAGAGAGAGAGTGAGAGAAAGAGAGTGGGTGTGCTACCTAGTCTTGTTGCCCATGTCGTCGGGTACAAGACGGTTTGTCGGCGCCCACAATACTGTTGACGCCCAGATGCATGTGGTAGACCACATCGTGTTCTTCTGGTATAGAAAATGTCGGCGCCTACCATACTATAGGACAAATATCAACGCCTACAACACTGTTCGTATTCTGACATGTCTGGAAGGTTGCAGAGCACCCTTCTGACATGGTCTGACGGTACTGTCCTACAGGTGTGTAGGGTACGGTCCTCGGTATTATGGTTGACTTGAGCGCCTTGCCTTATCTGCTCCGTCTGATTCTTGGGTCCTTACCGAGCGGGCGTCTCCGTTCAGTCGTTCCCAGTCGGCTCCGACCTCATCGATCGGAGAAAGAGCTATAAGCAGAGGTTCGGTGTACTTCCGATCGGAGAAGCGGGTTGGAGTCGGAAGCGAGCGTCGTTCCCTCCTTGTCCAGGCCTTCCGGTCGGAGTCGGAAGGGAACGTCGTCCCCTCCTTGGCCAGGCCTTCCGATCGAAGTTGGAAGCAAGCGTCGTCCTCTCCTTGGCCAGGCCTTTTGGCCTGAGTCGGAGGCCATCCGGTCGGAGATTGGATCACTCTTTCGGCCTGTTGTTAGGTATCTAGGCCGGTCCAGGAGTTGCGCGTTGTCTACAATGCCGTATACTAGGCTGAGCTTTTGCTAGAAAGCGGGTCCATTAGGGACCTTGGGTTTATGAACCCGACAGTAGGCGTGTCCTTATCGCCCTCCCTATGCATCTCCCTCCTCGGTGGCCGCAGATGACATTGTGGCCGCTCGACGCCTGTCCACCGGAGAGCACAACACCATCCTTGAGCAGCCTGGTGCAACACCGAGGGCTGGCCGAACTGTTAGAATAGTAGGATCATCTAGGTGCATAGATGTGGTGGGTGTACACTTCTATTCAGGATAAAGAGTCCTAGATCCAACCTAGAACGTGAACTAGAGAGAGGAATTAGAGAGAGAGAGACGTAGAGGTAGCTGACCATCGGTGGGCTTGGCGGAGCTGCTAGCCATCGTGCCGGTGGCGAGGTCGGTGGAGTCCAGTGGCAGTGAAGACGTCGGGCGCGATGCAGAGATGACGATGAAGGCAGTGGTGCTTCCCGTCGCTCACAGCGCCCCCTTGATCGGTTAGGGTTGTAGGTGGGGATTGTGGCGGCTGTGGTCAACCTCGTACCAAGTGCCCGACCCCCACCTCCTTTTATATGGCACTATGCAACGGGGGCCCACCAACCATGATTAGGTTGGGTGCCCCCGATCAGGGCGCAGATCAGGGCCCCGACTTGGTCGTAGGACCGAGTTGGGAGGAGATCAACCTAACATTCTCTCCCTTGATCTCACTTTTAAACTTGGACTTAAAAACACTTGATCTCTTCCCATTCTGTCATAGATTAGTGCATAGAGTGTGCCTCGTCATAATAGTTAGTACCATTGGATTAACAACTACAACACACCTCTCTATTCTAAAATAGATTCTTAACTAGGCCCTTATTGTCTAGGAATTATAGGCTTTTCCGTAAACACATGCCAGCTAAGTGTTCTTTGAACACATTTTGTAGTAAGCCTTTTGTAAGCGGATCTGCAAGCATCTTCTCTATGCTTACATGCTCAAGACTAATAGCATGATCCCGGACTTTGTCTATCACAACATAGAACTTTATGTCAATATGTTTGGCAGCATTACTTGACCTATTGTTGTGAGCATAAGTTACTGCTAGTTCATTATCGCAGTATAACTTGAGTGGTCTAAGGATGTCGTCAACCACTTTCAACCAGGGTATAAATTTCTTTAGCCAATTCACTTGCCCCGTGGCCTCATAAACTCGACATACATCGTGAACGATGCAGTGACGGTTTGCTTGGAGCTTTTCCATGATATTGCTCCTCCTACGAGAGTAAATACATAGCCTGATGTGGATTTTCTATCATCTACATCTCCCACAAAATCTGAATCTGAATACCCCTCTATATGGAGGGAATCGGATCTTCTGTACGTTAACATGAGACCTTTTGAGCCTTGCAAATAACACAAAGCTTTATTTACCATTCTCTAGTGTTCTATTCCTAGATTACTCTGATATCTGCCAAGTATCCCGATAACAAAAGCTAAGTCAGGGTGTGTACATACTTGAGCATACTACAAGCTTCCGACAGCCAAAGCATATAGAACCGCATTCATTCGATCAATCTCATATTGGTTCCTAGGGCATTGGAATTCCCTAAAACTATCGCCCTTGACTATAGGAGCAGGTGAAGGTTTACACACATGCATACTATACTTCTTTAGAACTATTTCTAAGTATACCTTTTGCAATAATCCTAAAACCCCCTTTCTTCTATCTCGATGAATCTCTATTCCTAAAACAAATGAAGCTTCACCAAGATCCTTCATGTCAAAGTTTGAGGACAAGAACTTCTTCATCTCCAGTAGTAGATTAACATCACTACTAGTGAGTAAGATGTCATCCACATATAGGATTAGGAAAATGAATTTCCCATTCTTGAACTTTGTATAAACGCAATTGTCCTCTACATTCTCTTTAAACCCAAACTATCTTATCGTTCCATCAAACTTTAAATACCACTGTCTAGAGGCTTATTTTAAGCCATAAATGGATTTCTTCAAGCAGCATCCCATACGTTCTTTTTCTTTCATGACAAAACCTTTTGGTTGTGCCATGTAGATATTTTCATCTATATCCCCGTTAAGGAAAGCCGTCTTTATATCCATCTGATGTAATTCTAAATCGTAATGCGCCACTAATGCCATTATGATTCTAAAAGAGTCCTTATATGAGACTGGAGAAAATGTCTCATTATAATCTATTCCTTCTCTTTGCGTAAAACTTTTCACCACAAGTCGCGCTTTAAATCTTTCCACATTCCCTTTGGAGTCATATTTAGTTTTGTAGACCCATTTACAACCTACTGTCTTGGCTCCTTTAGAAATACTTTATAAGTCCTAAACACCGTTGGAGTTCATTGCTCTTATTTCATCTTGCATGGCTTCAAGCCACTTTGATGAGTGAGCGTTTCTCATGGCTTCTTAAAATGAGGTGGGATCATCCTCCATTTGAAAATTTTCACATTTATAGACTTCGTAATCATCAGGAATGGCTGGTTTTCTGGCTCTTTGAGGCCTCCTGGGGGCCTCATTAGTTGGCACATGTTCTATATGAGGCTGTTGTTGCTCTTCCTCATGTGCGACAACGGGTTCTATAGGATCCTGAAGGACAGGGTCCTCACATTCATTTATTGTTGCCACGGGAGAACTAACAACAGTTGTTGTCACTACAATGTCTTGTAATATTGGTGTAGTAGCAACAGGCAGCGAGAAAAATGGCTCCTGAACCATTGGAGTGGGCACGTATATCCGCTTCTCCTCAAACTTAATTTCTCGCGCTACCATGCTCCCTCTGACCATATCATCCTCCAAGAACACAACGTGTCTTGTTTCTACAAACTTCGTATGTCTGTCAGGACAGTAGAAACGATAACCTTTTAACTTATCTAGATAGTCAGTAAAATGACAACTGACTGTCTTAGAGTCTAGCTTCCTAATGTTTGGGTTAAATACTTTGGCCTCAGCTGGACAGCCCCACACACGTAAGTGGTTAAGTGAGGGTACCGTACCTATCCACAATTCATATGGTGTTTTAGGCACCGACTTGCTTAGTACTCGATTGAGAATATGAATGCGGTTTTTAACGCCTCCATCCATAAACTTATTGTTAAAATGGAGTAATTTATCATACTTCTCACTATATCCATTAAGGCACGGTTACGTCTTTTAGCTACTCCATTTTGCTGAGGCTCATTCGGTGTAGAGTAATGGGCAACTATGCCATTTTCCTGTAAGAACTTTGCAAAAGGTCCAGGAACTTGGCCATATGGGGTATGTCGACTGTAGTACTCCCCCACACGGTCGGATCTTACTATCTTAATCTTTAAATTGTGCTGATTTTTTACTTTAGCCTTAAATATCTTAAATTTATCCAATACTTCTAATCTTTCCTTAATTGGATAAATATAGCCATAACAAAATAATCATCCATGAATATTATAAATGAATCATAACCATACACACTTTTCACAGAAAAAGGACCACATATATCTGTGTGAATTATTTCTAAAATTCTTACGCTTCTTTTGACATTTTTTCTTTATTTTCTTAACATACTTTCCTTTTATGCAATCAATTCATTGTTCTAAATCTAAAAATTCTAATGGCAGAAGAATTAATTTCTTAATCAATCGTTCTATTGTCCCCCTCGAAATATGGCCTAAACAACAGTGCCATAATTTCAAAGATACATCATGAACTCTCTTCCGCTTATTTCTTGCATTCATAGGCGAGGAGGCATTCTCATTCTCAGTGCTCACAACATTCACATTCTCACAAAGTGATACCAAATAAAGCTTGTCTTGTCAGAAAGCAAGACCAACATACTTATTATTAAACGTAATCTTACATTGGCCATTACCAAAATGGCAATCGTATCCATCATCGTCTAAACATGAGACACTTATTAGGTTTCTACGCAAAGAGGGTATATAAAAGACATCTATAAGCTTAAGTATAAAGTCATCATTTAATTCTAATGGGAGTTCACCAATGGCTTCTACTTCAGCTTTGACTCCATTTGTCACCTTAATGTATCTTTCTCCTCTTTGCAGGGTCCTCCTCGTATGAAATTCCTGTAAGGAATTTGCACATGAATTGTTGCACCTGAATTAATCTACCAAGTAGATTTTGCATAACTTAAATACAAGGACTCATCTACGAATGTAATAATGTCCTCACCTTTCCTCATCAGGTGCTTCAAGAAATCTAGACAATTCTTCTGATAGTGTCCAGTCTTCTTGCACCATTTGCAGGTGTTCTTGTCCACTTGAACATTGGATTTCTGATGGTGATCATTCTGAGGGGTCTTTCCTTGTGATTTAGAGGAGGAGCTATTGTCCCACTGAGGTTTTCTTGTGGTTTGTCTTTCTTGTTGTAAAAGTTCTTCTTTTTATTTTTCTTCACATGGTTAGCTGAGTCACCATGTGAGCTCTTAAGCCTCTCCTCTTCTTGCACATATATTGCAATGAGCTTCTCAATGTCCCATTTATCTGGCTGTAAGTTGTAGTTCACAACAAAGGTCTCATACTCTTTAGGCAAAGAAGCAAAAATCAAATGAATTAGGAACTCATCCTTGAGCCCCAAGTCCATTGGCTTGAGCTTAGATGTCGTGTTGCTCATCTTCCATATGTGCTCTCTAATCCCTCCACCGGAGTATTTCTCATTAACTAATTTCTTAATGAGAGTGCTTGCATAAGTCTTTGAAGAGCCAGTAAACTGACTCTCCACCTTCTTGAGATACTCAGTGGCGGTGGTACATTATAGGATCGAACCCCTTATTGGATCCTCAATGGTTCCCTTAATCACCATCAAACACTTGCGGTTTGAACTATCCCACTTCACACGATCAAGATCGTACTTCATTCTCACTTTAGCGTGGTCACGCTGTCGAGTAGCAAAAACTACATCGGTCTCATTTTCTGCCCTCACCGGGTCCACAAGCTTAGTGGGACATGGAGAGATAAGTGCTAGGTCATTATCTGAGAGCGCAAGTGCCATCTCAAGCTTCTCTCGCCATTTGTTATAATTGATCCCTTTGAGAGACGGAATAGATGAGATAAACGTCATCGGGTTGTATCCTAAAACAACGTCAGAGAAAGTAAGAAACAGTTGACATAATAGTTGCATGCCTTAAATTAACGTTGGTCAATATTAAAACATACAATATTCTTCTACACTAATTCTACATCACCGTTGGACAGAAATAGAACTCATATATAAAATTCATAATATTACTATCATCAACTTTGGTCAGAAAATAGCAATATCATAAACATAACTTTCTTCTACATTAATTCTATAACACCGTTGGGCAGAAATGACATTAATGCATAGAAAAAGAACTCATGAATAAACTTATAATGTTGTTATCATCAACGTTGGCCTGAAAATAACAATACCATAATTTAACTTAAACAAAAAATGCCTACTCCTCCAATTTAATTAGAGGATTAACTTAATCATAGCAGCGGAAACATGAAAAATAATCTTAACAATAATATTATTCAGAAGCAATTACCAGTACTTGTCTACTCTCTGAACAAATTTTCTCGTTGGTTCCAATTTGAGTAGAGATTTAATCATCAAAACTTAATGTAATTCTTCAAAATTTGCTTCTGAAAATAATAAAACAAAATGAAAGACGTCACTGTGCATTTGGGCCGAAAACCCACTCGCACGCTGCGCGCTGTTGCGGGCTAGCGGTGGAAACGGCCCGCCGTCCAGCCGCACGCGCCGCACTCCCACGTCCTAGGCCCTAACCTGGGCCTAGGCTAGGATTTCATCTTCCCACCTGGGCCAAAAAAATGGCCCGAGCGATCCCCACCGTTGGTCACGATCAGACGACTCTCTAGAACTCTCGGTCGATCAAAAACCCGTGGCCGCGCCGCTCCCCGAACCCTAACTCCATTCTTCGTCCCCTCTCATCTCTTCAGCGCCGCGACGGAGCGACGACCACCCGCGGCAGCCGGAGGAGATGGTAGCGCCGCCGTGCGCCCCTTCGCCGGTGCACGCGTCCACCCATGGGTGAGTGCGCCGCCGTTGAAGGGTTGTGCGGCGGTGCCCTTTCCACCCGCACGTGGAGTGTTAGAGGCACCGGCAAGCCCACGGCTTGGCCGGTCTTCCCGCGCGCCGGCAAAGCGGCAGCGCAGTCATTCTTCCCTCGCGCAGTGGTGTCGATGGTGGTAAGAAAACCAGGTAGGTTCCTCCCCTTGTCCATCTGTTCCCCATCGGTGGGTTAGTGCTAGGGTTAGTGTTAGGGTTAGGGTTTCGATCCGATTTGAATCATCTCCTTCATTTCTACTCAGTTTCTACCCCAAGAGCTAGATCTACACCTAGTGTAGGCGACTGATACCAATGTTAGAATATTAGGATCATCTAGGTGTATAGATCTAGTGGGTGTACGCTTCTATTCGGGATAAAGAGTCCTAGATCCAACCTAGAATGTGGACTAGAGGGAGGAATTAGAGAGAGAGAGAGAGAGACGTAGAGGTAGCTGACTGTCGGTGTGCTTGGCGGAGCTGCTAGCCATCGCGCCGGTGGTGAGGTCAGTGGAGTCCAGTGGCAGTGTAGATGTCGGGTGCGATGCAGAGACGGCGGTGAAGGCCGTGGTGCTTCCCGTCACTCACAGCGCCCCCTTGATCGGTTAGGGTTATAGGTGGGGATTGTGGCGGCTGTGGTCAAACTCGTACCAAGTGCCCCGATCCCCCACCTCCTTTTTATATGGCGTTGTGCGACGGGGGTCCACCAACCATGATTTGGTTGGGCGCCCCCGATCAGGACACGGATCAGGGCCCCGACTCGGTTGTTGGACCGAGTCGGGAGAAGATCAACCTAACATGAACAGGTTGGGGAAGAGCTTGGCGATCTCATCTGCAACAGATAGATCGAAACAGCCAGCCACAAATTTGTTTAGCTCCATGAAATCCGTAGAAAACCACATGCAAGACCCGAGATCCGAGGTTACAACAGCGTTGGACAGTCGGTCACTCACCGGGGTTACCCGTGACGGAGCTGGTGGGGCCGTCGACGACGGAGAAGTTGGAGCGGAGGACGGAGGGGAGGGGAAGCACGTGCAACAGTCGGTTCGTCTGCACCTCGCTGTACACGGATACCAGCCGCCCAGACACTGGCCCGTTCGCCGCCACCATGTGTGATGTGTCCGGTTTCAGGAGAGCGGAGTGATATCTTGTGCTGCTGCTCGAAGCTCTGTTCTCTGTTCTTCTTCCATTTTTAAATTTGTAATTTGTGTACAATTTGATAACATTTTGTGAATAATTTGACACATATTTCTCTGGTGTAATCTATAGAAAAATTTTGTAATTTTTTTTTGAAATTTTGGTATATATCTGTTTAAGATATTATGTTATCACCGAATTACATCACTCTATCTAATAAATTACACTGAAGAAGTCTTTGTAAATATAGTAAAAAGACCGTGTAAATGTAGCTAGATAACATTGTAACTACATGAGAAAAATTCAGTTGATAGGAGGAGCAATAAAAAAAGCGCATCACCATGACCCCCACAGCTCGGAATGCATGGCATGAAAACTTTGTCTAAAAGTCTGAAACCCGCATGAATTTAATCTATGAAGGACTCTACGTTTTGACCTCAACAATTTCTTGAATGACTCTGTCCAGGGCAAAATCATTCGTAGAATGCTGGCCTTACTGATCTTGATGGATCTGAACTGCTTCCTCCGTTCTGGCTGCCGACCCATCTCTTTCTCAAACGCCAAGACGCTTATTAAATTGATCTTGCCATCTCCATCCCCATACACTACTGCCTCCGGTGACGCATCGAAGTCGTCGTCCCAGTAGACCAGCTGCAGCGGCGTCCTGTTGCCGACTCCGTTGATGTACGTCATGGGCACCATCGGCGCGACGAAGTTGTCCATCTTCGGGACGGCTCGTCTCCGGAATGCGGAATGGCTCGACGGCCTCGCCGAAGCCGACGGCGGCGAGGAAACGTTCCATGTCGTGCGCGGAGTAGTTCCTCTCCCTGGTGACCACGAGCGGCCTGCTGCGCCCGAACACGACCGGCGACGGGAAGTTCATGATGACGCTCTCGAAGCTCCTCCACATGGCTCTCGCGGACAGCGGCGTCGTCGTTGGCACGAAGAGGATGTTGGTTCCGGAGGCGAAGTTGCTCACTGGCTCCATGAACCCGGTGGAGAGCGTCGGCGCGACCAGGATGAGGTGCTCGATGCACTCATTTCGCCACGCGAGCGGGGTGTTGCGGACGAACTCCAGGGCGACCATTCCGCCGAAGCAAGATGACGGCTTTCTTGTGTTTCTTGTCTGCTATGGTCCATGTTCCTTTCATGTCATTGTTCCTTTCGTTTTATGTCACATAATAGTCACAGTAAATCATTTGTTCTGCTCTCAATTACACTAGTACAGTCTCAGTTTTTTACAGGCTGTCTACTTCTACAGGTTCATGTGGGCCGGCCAGTCATCAAATTAAACTATCAACAAATAAACTATCAAAGCACGCGTTGCACGTGGGAGGTTGGAGATTCGTCCATAGATAGGAAGGGATGGCGAGGTGTTGAGAGGCCGAGGGCGGGGCGAGGCCGGCGGCGACAGACGGTGAGGATCGCACCGGTTGATGATCTCCGTCGGCGGCAGCCTCAGTCTGTCCCTTCGCGTGGTACTGATGTCCAAGATGGTGTTTGTGGTGCCCGGGCCGGGAGGAACACAGCACGAAGGGGAGGAGGAGCGTCACGCGGACTGCGACCTGCTTGGTGATCCGTTGGTCCATGTTCCTTTCATGTCGTTGTTCCTTTCGTTTTCTGTCACATTGTTTACTCGGATCGGATGGTGTTTGGATCGGATGAGTAAAGTTTGGAAGGTGTTATATATGGGTGTTGTATGGGTGTTCGGATACTAATAAAAAAATAAATTACAGAATCCGTCAGTAATTCGTGAGATAAATTTATTAAGCTTAATTAATCCGTTATTAGCACATTTTTACTGTAGCACCACATTGCCAAATAATAGATTAATTAGGCTTAAAAAATATGTCTCGCAGAATAGTCTTAATCTATGTATTTAGGTTCATAAATAGTCTATATGTAATACTCCATGCATGTGTTCAAACATCCAATGGACTGAAGTTTATGAGGCAAAACCAAACACTCCCTTAATGATTTTTTCTGTCCTCAAATAGTTGTGCTTCAATTTCTATATCTGTCACCCGTACAACCCTGTCTTCCTTTTTTTTTTGGATTCGGCTATGCATCTTTTCAAATTTTGAGGCTGCCCAAAATTAAAATTCAGGATAATGGTTATTTTAGAAAGAAAAAAACTCAACTATATATGGCTGAGTGTAGCTTTCAACACACCTAGTCACCTACAACAAAATTGCGAAACCCAAAGAGTTTAGTACCAAGAACATCATGAAGCTTAGTTTTGAAGAATTGTCATAAAACCATTGCTTCCCCCGCATGTTCCATCCTCCCTGACCCTCTTCCCATCTCCAAATTGCTTCCTGCTTCCATGGTGGCCGGCTGGCCGGCGACGAGCTCCAAGCCTCCAGTCCAGGGGCCAAATCCGGCGACCCCCACCGTGGATCTGACGCCTGCGGCCTCTCTAGCTCCAGTGGTGCGCGTATCTAGAGTGGGCCTCGCGGCGCTGGCGCCGCCGCCAATCACTGCGGCCGCCATGGGGCCGGCACGACTGGTGCTGCTAGTCGCAAGCTGAACCACGGGCACGCGCCCTGACGCACCATCCCGCCGCGCGCGCAACTCGGCCTGCCTCGCAGCACCGCCGCTGCCGCCGACCACCGCAGCCGCCGTGGAGCCGGCGCGACGGGAGCTGCTGGCCGCGAGCCGGCCGTCTTGTACAAGCAGTCTGCGTCGTCCTCGCGTGCATGGCCTCCAGCGACGACCACATCAGCGTCTTCGTCAACTACCCGGCATCTGGTTCTCCCCAGGAGTGACCTTCGCCAGGCGCAACTCCTCTGGCCACGTGCAACGAGCTTCGGCGTCCCCCTGTGCCACTCTCCTCGGCCAGTCGCAGCCGCTGGGGGCCTGATCTGCCCCAACGGGGAGGACGAAGCTCCGCACGGGGCCAAGGCCGGTGGGCGTGACCTCCTCGCCGTTCCACGGCTCGAACTAGCATTGCGTCACGTTGCCCAAGAGGATGCCGTCGCCATGCTACCTCCTAGCGTGCTACCGGCCGATAGCTCCATGCTGGTCTCGTACCACCTCGTTTTAAAAACAAAATCAGATACGCATTATATGTGAGCCCAGAAAGTCAAATATCACACATAGCTACAAATAAAAGTAATATCAAAAGACAATGCTCAATATATAACGTATTTAGTATAAAGGATATAACCTTAGACAACAAACAGCGGAAAGACAACTCTGATCTTCGGGTGAAGACTCTAATCCACAGGGTCAACTGACTGGTTGATCACAAGCCAAATTCCTCCAAACTCTAGCAATCTGGTACACATCCGGGATTTTTTTTTCAAATATATGAAAAATAAAACAAGCGTAAGTACATATCGTACTCAACAAATATAACATGGGGTTCATGAGGCTCAAAAGGCCGACACTGATTTACTGTGATTAGCTTTTAATGAGGCATGATTTTAGCAATAGGGTGACAACAAGTTTATTCACAAGCCCACACAAACACATGATAAGGTAAACATGAATAATGAATAGCATAAACAATAATCATTAGTGAGCAACTTTATCATCAGTATCATCAGTGTTTGTCATTTATTCTATAAGGGTTCCAAGGCCGCTCGTGACCGTGAGCACGACTGATATACCAGTTTTACACTCTGCAGAGGTTGTACAGTTTCACTGTGAGTCATGATTTACCTTTTCGCCTGAGATAACTAATCTCTTGACCCACTTCCAAGGAAGGTCGGCAGGGTTCACTATGAAGTCTTTCAAAGGTTCATCTAACAAGTTATATCCATTAGATTCACTCGGCAAACAGATATAGGAACCCCCTTCCCGATGGCACAATGACACGTAGCCTATACATAAGGGGACAGAGGTTGTCCTAAACCTAATTCGGCAAGTCATTCTTATGCCAATAAAGATAACCTCAAACAAGCTAGAAAATGTCCTTATACTGAGCTAAACCCAGAGCCATGTAGTCCTCACAGCTGTACTGTAAGTCCCGGATGATCACTTACAGATAAGTCCTTAGGGAGAAAAATCTAGAGCATCATAAAAACAGCCCAATGCTCTAGCCCCCTGGTTTCATGTTGCTAAAAAGCATCTTTTAGTGTTTATTACATATACTATTAGTTAAGTTACAAGATCATGGTCTTTAATTGAGCACTAGCATCATACTACCTATCAGCATGAAAACGTGTCAATCGTGCCGGGCACACGAGCAAGTCAGAAGGGTCTACTCGATAGAGCTGGAGATCCGCCTAGCTTCAACGCAGGGAAGATCGATCCTGTGTACTCTTCCCAAGATGTGCCAGTCAATTTAACCCTACAATTGATAAGGAGAGAAAGTTTATCAGTAATTTAAGGTAGAACACGCCGTTCTGTGCCCAGACAGTTCCAAGTATGCCGCTTCGGGAGCAGCGATTCAGGAAAAGTGACTAAATAGCCGATCCGCATAGAAATCGGCTGTTACGGACTGTAAAGCTCATAAGTAATGATTGATTTTAAGTTGACAAGTACAGTACACATATATGTAAATAAGATCATCAACTAGATAGATATTATCAAGTGTAAAACATTGAGCCGATGAATCTAATCAGAAAAAGATATAGCACACGAATGAATCGACTACCTGACATGAATGGATCTACAAACGTTCTGAATCTAATCTGTTACCACCAACAGTGAGGTTCGACCGGATCAATGGCAGCTATGATGATAGTAACAAACTAAAACCAAAGAATCCACAAAAACATCCGTACTTCGATAGGCTTTCCGAAAGACATATTATACGTGAAGGCTCGGATGAATCGGCTAAAATAGCCGATTCAGGTGAAAAGGACTACAGCGTGTGAACAATCGATTATTTCACATTGACAAGCCTATGGACTCCTTAGACTCAACCCGTTATCTCTAATAGTGGGTTTCAACCGGATCGACGCAGCCATGAAAAAGACAACGAATCAAATTCTTAAAGTATATGGATCTATTCACGCTTAACAGAATCATGGATGCACACTGTAGGCGTTAACGCACATGCAATCAGCTATTTAACCGATGTAGGCATAGCAAACAGCTAAGGTCACGCCTAACCAGGAACAAATCTACTAACTAGCATCCTCCAATCTACAGTGCCATTAGTGGGGATCGACCGGATCGTTACAACCAAAATGGTGAACTATAAACTAGATTCAACTAGCTAGCAAACTTCTTCAAGATTATTCATGTCTTAACCGCGTACTATGCATGATTAAGATCGAAGTAAAAACAACCGATGAAGCATAATCCGTCACTCAGAGTAAGAAACATCGTGTTGTAGTAAAGCGAACGACAAACTGAAAAGATATAAGGCCGATCTAATTCGATCTCGACCGAGCGAATTGATGTTGCTGTAAACTAATGACGATAAAAACATCAGCAAGATCGGTAACTTAATTAATCTACCCAAAGAACGCCACTCTTAAGTAGAGCCGATAACTTGACCTTAATCTAGTTCGAGCAGTGAAGGTCAATCGGATCGATGCAGCCGTACTTGAACTAGACACGAGTCAATAACTAGCTTATACTAGAGTCGCAGTGGAGGTCGACCAGATCAATGCAGCCAAACGAACAAAAGTAAAAGCCATGACGGTACTTATAGACAAGCTGAAAGTTGGTCGGACCGATGCAGCCCTGCTCGCTAAAGAACTCACCGAGATCTACTCTACTCCTACTCCTAAGGGATGGCCGGAGCCAAAAAAATAAGTAACTTGTATTTGATTGATTGTGTGTCCTTTACAATAGCCGAGGTCCAATATTTATACCCAGAGCCTAAACATGAATCCTACTCGAGTACGACTTATTACAATCTTTGGTATAGAGGAAAACATTCCTATCTTAAGATAACTTAGACCCTAATCTTTTCCTTTTTGTAGAGTCCGATATGTAGTTCCTCGACGCCAACCGTAGTTCATCATCGTTATCTGCCGACGTCATTCAAGAGAGCCAATTCCAGTGTCATGTCTGAATCAGCTTATATCGATCCTTATGCAATCGATTCCTTGATTGACACAATCTTGGAAGCCTTTGAGTTCCCATATTCTTCTCCCAAATTTTGGTGTAAACACTACCCAATGCATATCCCATAGGAGACAAGGTATAAGTTCAATTCTAGGGAATCTCTATCAAGGTGACACATGTAATATGAATTAAATGTATTAAAGTTGATAGGAAACAAGGATGATCACATGCTATACTTGCCTTAAAACACTGATCCTTCGGTAAGCTTTAATCTTCAACGTCCTTCTTCTTGATCACCATGTATATCTCACCGACTAGACGCATTCGTAGAACACCACACAAACATCCATACACATACATGCATAGCATAAAATTACATCTACATTAGAACAATACACCAATCATAGAAAAATAAGTAAAAGAGTTTGAAACATAATTCTACGCATCGTTACAAACACACAGTCATGAGAGGCACGCTAATCGAAGCTACAGTTTGAAAGAAACCGCTACTGAAAGATCTACTCATAAGAGAAAATATAAAACTATAAGCTTCACATGTTCTAACTATATAAAAGCTTATATAAATTAAATTAAGTCAAATTTAGAGTTGAATTATAAAATTAAAGTAAAACAAATCATATTTTATTTATAAAATCTAGTTGCATAATTATTATCCAAATCAGAGTTTAAACCATAAAATTTTAGAAATAGTGACATGATAAACATTGTTACTAACGCGTAGATCTCATTGTAATGAATCTAGCGCAACTTGAACAGGTCAAATCAGAGCTAAAATATAGAAGATATAAATTAAACAAGATTTCCTTTAATAAAATATTCGATTAAATCTAACTTCAAATTTTATAAGTTGAAAACATATCTAACGGTAGTAAGAACATGTAGATTATGAAATTACGAACCTAACACAAGTTGAACGAGTCAAATCAGAGTTAAAACAGAGAAACTACGCATGAAATAAGACCAATGGCATTTTTGTAAATATTTGGAAATCAATTTCATATGAAAAACTGAATTAAAACAGTCCTGTGGACCGGGCGTCGTTTTTAGAAAACTGCAGGGGCTGAAACAGAAAATCTAGGGGCATATGTTGAATTATTTTCAATAGAGGGTGGACTGTAGGTTGATTCCAAGGAAATTCAGGGGCTTTTTCGCAAAAGTGCTGGCGCCGACGGGGTTGACTGAGTCGTTCTCCACGTGGGCGCCATGTGGCAATACAGGAGGGGACCGGGGTGGTGAGCCGGCCGTGGATCGACTGACATGGGAAAGTGGACCAAGTCCACCTCTGTGTCATGGACCGAAGGGGTACGAATTAACGCAATCTAATCTCGATCGTTGGTCTAGATTCAGACTACCAGGAATAGATCAGAGAGAGAGAGAGCGGACCGATGTGGCCGGCGGTGAACTTGGCAGCGGTGCCATGGTCGGCGACGAGAAGCTCGCCGGCGCAACTCGAATTCGGCCTTAGAGGCCAGGATACACCTAGGGACAACATAGGAAGAAAGAGAGGGAGTTGTCGAACTCAACTAGGCAGCTTACCGAGGCGCGGAGTGGACAGAGGCGAGGAGGTGATCGGTGGGGTGAGCGGCTCATCGGTGGCTAGGGTTGCGGCTCAGCGTGGTGACTCAGCGAGATAGGAGCTTGCTCCGAGGCTTGGGGTGGAGGCGGCGGACATGACGCTAGTCTTTTATATGGACGGAGAGGCGTGGACTGCACGGCAAGGCGGCGAAGACAGGGCGGCGATGGAGTCCTGGCGGTGACAGAGTCTGGCGCGACGACGACTCGAGGTAGGAGAAATGCCTGACATGTGGGCCTAGAATGTTAGCGACCGAGAGAGGGGAGGAGACGCGCGGCGCGGGCTTAACTAGGCCGGCCCACGAAGGAGAAAGAGAAGAGAGGAAACAGGCCGCGGGGCACTGGCGCTGCTGGGTTGCGAGGAAATGAGGGAGAGGAGCAGGCCTTCGGGCCAGATTACGGTAGAAATAATTTTTTTTCCATTTCCAAACCTTTTCTATTTTCCTTTTTCAATCCAAATTCAAATATGATCCAACTCAAATTCAAACATTGTTTTGAATATATTTTCAATTCAAAATAGGATAAGAACTTCTGGTAGGTTTTCAAAAATAAATTTTGCAACTTTTAAAACTCATTTATTTTCAAAATTTCTTTTCTTTTACTTCAAAGCCATTTTCAAATTTATTTCCAAAAGTAATTCAAACCATTTTGAATCTTGATTCAAACCACTCAACCAAATAAGTAAAATGCACCGGCATGTATGCACAACCATGTTGCTACTTCTTATGATGAATTTTAATATAATGAAAACTAATCTTTTTCTTATATTTCACGAGCACAAAAATTCAAAATTAAATCAATTTATCTACATTTCTAAAGTAGCAATATTTAGGGTGTTACACTATAGCAACATGTCCTACGCATTGTGCGAGCTATCAAGTGATAGCTCTAGTTTGGTTTTGGTAAATTGATGAAACCCTAAGTGCTAACCTGGTTTATCAAGTGATCATGAGATAGGTAGCACATGCCAAGTGGTGAAGCAAATGAAGATCATAACATGATGATGGTGATGCCATGGTGATGATCAAGTGCTTGGACTTGAAAAGAAGAAAGAGAAAAACAAAAGGCTCAAGGCAAAGGTATAAATGGTAGGAGCTATTTTGTTTTGGTGATCAAGACACTTAGAGAGTGTGATCACATTTAGGTTCGATAGCCATACTATTAAGAGGGGTGAAACTCGTATCAGAATACGGTTATCAAAGTGCCACTAGATGCTCTAACTCATTGAAAATGCATTTAGGATCTAGTGGAGTGCTAACACCCTTGAAAATGTTTGTGAAAATATGCTAACACATGTGTACAAGGTGATACACTTGGTGGTTGGCACATTTGAGCTAGTGTTAGGAACTTCACCGGCACCCTAGATAGAAAATACGAAGGTCACTGTAAGTGACCAGACACTGGTCTCTGAAGGACCGACGCGTCCGGTCAGTAGCAGCAGAAGAAGCGTAGCGTCGGTCGTCGACCAGACGCTGACTCTAAAATGACCGGACGTTGGCTGGCTGCGTCCGGTCACACTGACATGGTCATGCACAGGGGAGTCGCCGTGTGACCGGACATTGGGTGAGTCCGGTCAAGCATGACCGGACACGTCCGGTCGTAAAAAGTCATCTCTGGATGCTTACTAGAAACGACCAGATGTTGGGGTTCAGTGTCTGGTCACTTTGAGCTGCAGCATCTGGTCGTCACTTGACCGTTGAGATCGGGCGCTCATCATTTGAAGAGAGAGGACATGTGGCACGCATCGCGTGACCGGACACTGAGGTCCAGCGTTCGATCAATATGACCAGAGCATGCGGTCACCCCGTGTTGTGCCCAATGAAGGGGTACAACAACTCTATTTCGTGGGGGCTTCTATTTAAGCCCCATAGCCAGCTTAAGCTCACTCTCTTGGCCATTTGCATTGACATAGCAACCTTGTGAGCTTAGCCAAAGCCCTCCCACTGATCTCCATCATTGATTCATCATCTTTGTGAGACTAGGAGAGAATCCAAGTACATTGCTTGAGTGTTTGCATCTAGAGGCACTTGGTGTTCGTGTTTCGCTGCGGGATTCACTTGTTACTCTTAGTGGTTGCTGCCACCTAGATGGCTTGGAGCAGCGAGGATCATCGAGCGAAGAGCGGTGATTGTCTCCGGCTCCGATCGTGGTGATTGTGAGGGGTTCTTGACCTTTCCCCGGCGAAGAGCCAAAAGGTACTCTAGTGGATTGCTCGTGGCTTGTGTGATCCTCATCTTGTGTTGGTTGTGCAGCACCCTATTGAGGGTTTGGCGTGTGATGCTAATTAGCTCATGAACCTCCAAGTGAGTGAATCGCCACAACGAGGACTAGCCTTCTGGCAGGCAAGTGAACCTTGGTAAAAAATCATTGTATCATCATTTAATTCCGAGATGATTAGTTTTCATTGTTATTCATTCTTGTGATTGATTGGCTCCTTTCTCAACACGGCGGTGAAAGCATCTAGGCCCCTAGTAGGGTTTCGGTGATTAATGAAAATACAAGATTACTATGACTAACGTGTGTTTTGTAGAGGCAATTAAGTTAGGTCATGGTAATGGAGATCGATTGGGCAATCAAGGTGGTCATGCCCCTATGATGGAAATTATTTTGGTTTTCAAAGGATGGACGACAAGGTTATGGATGGACTAGTTCTAAGTGTCGATTGGGGTTGAAGAGACACTTAGAGTAGTTTAGGACTTTGTTTTTCCTTTGGCCGTACTATTAAGGGGGGTATGGATGGGTAGCTTGACCTAGGTGAGTCTAGTGAGTTAGGTGTGGTGTGCACTTGTTAAAACTAGCGCTAGGTAGCTCCTACATATGCCTAAGATCCAATGGAGCAAACTTCATTCACGTATGATCAAGAGTTGGAAGTGAATGGAGGGTCAAATACTGACCGAACGCTGGCTTCAGTGTGACCGAACGCTGGCGCAGAGTCCGGTCAGTTCATTTGACTGAGGTAAAATTGTTCGATGTGACCGGACGCTGGAAGGTCAAGTGACTGGATGCTGAGAGGCAGCGTCCGGTCATTTCTAGTAAGGTTCCAGAGAGGGAAAATTATGACCGGACGCGTCTGGTCAGTGCTGACCGGACGCTCGCTGGCAGCGTCCAGTCACACTGTTAACTCTAGAGTTCGGGGTATACTAACCGGAGCGTCTGGTCAACATGACTGGAGCGTTCAGTCACCCCGCAGAGGCACATAACGGTTCGTTTTTCAGTTGGTGTTATAAATACCACCTCCACTCGTGTGTGGGGGTACTTTTGCTCATTCCAACAGCTGAGAAACACCTTAGAGAGTGCTAAGAAGAGCAAGGTCCTAGTAAGGTGATTGAGATTTGAGAATCCCAAAGAGAGCCCTCATTAGTGAAGATCAAGAGTAGCAAAGTGTGCATCCACCTTCTCATTAGGCTTGTCGTGGTCAAGTGAGAGTTCATGCTTGTTACTCTTGGTGATCACCATCACCTAGATGGTTTGGTGGTGATTGGGAGTTTGGTGATCACTCGGTGGAGCTTGTGGGTGACCCAACTCAAGTTGTGAGCGGTTGTGGGTGATTCACCGCGATGGAGTGTCGAAGAATCAACCCGTAGAGAGCACTTGATGCTTGCACGGATCAAGGGGGAGCTACACCGTTGCGCCGGTGCTCCAACGAGGACTAGTGGGGAGTGGCGACTCTCTAATACCTCGGCAAAACATCGCCGCGTTCCTTTCCTCTCTATTTACTTTAAGCATTTACCTTGAGCATTTACTTTGAGCAATTCATTTCATGTCTTTACATTCTTAGAATTGCCATGCTAGAGTAGGATTGAAACTTAGGTTGCAAGTCTTTTGTGCGGTAGAACAATTAGGAACACTTTCTAGGCACAAGGGGTTAATTGGGCTAACCATAGGATTTAATTATTGCAAAGAAAATTAGAATTAGCCCAATTCACCCCCCCCCCTCTTGGGCATCTTGATCCTTTCAATTGGTATCAGAGCCTCGTGCTCATGTATTTAGGCTTAACCGCCTAGAGCAAGATGTCTCACAGGGATGGACCTCCTCCTATCTTTGAGGGAGATGACTTTCCTTATTGAAAAATTCACATGGAGGCGTATCTTGTGGCTCTAGATGTTGGTATACTTAGAGCCACCTCACAAGGCTTCCCAAAACCTCAGGATGCTACTAACCTACAAGGCGATGAGGTGAACTATGAGAAGTGGAATGCAAAGGCTCGAAACACTATCTTTAGAGGTCTTTGCAAAGATGTGTTCAATCGTGTGAGGAACCACAAAGACGCCCATGCACTATGGTCGGACGTTTGTGCGCTCCATGAGGGAACTAAGAGTGAGCGTGAGGAACGCTATCATCTTGTCATGAAAAAGCTCAACTCTTTTGAAATGCTTCCTAAAGAATGTGCTAATAAAATGTATTCATGTTTGAATGTTCTTGTAGAGGAAGTCAATGGACTTGGACTTACTCAAATGTAACTATCTGATGTTGTAAGAAAGATCTTGAGTGTCCTCCCCATTGACAAATATGAGCATATTGTGACTGTGCTACACCAAGGTGATCTTTCCACCGCTACACCGACACAAATCTTGAGGAAGATCAATGCTCATGAGATATATATGCACATCACACCTCAAGATGGCTCATCCTCTACAAAGAAGAAAGAAAAAGATTTAGCATTCAAGGCTAGCCAAGAGAAGGGCAAAGCAAGACTTGAGTATGAGAGCTCAAGTGAAGATAAAGTTGATGATGAAAGTCTTGCTCTCATGGTGAAGAAGACCGCCAAGATGCTAAAGAAGCTCAACAAGAGTGGCATCAAGTTTGATGGCAATAAGAAGAAGTTCTTCACAAGCTCTAGAAGGAAGCCAATCTCTGAGATGGATTGCTATAATTGTGGAGAACTTGGTCATCTAGCTCATCAATGCACAAAGCCCAAGAAAGACAAGTTCAAGAACAAGAACAAGGGCAAGAAATATGACTCAAGCAATGAAGATGAAGATGAGAAGAAAAAGAACAAGCCATACAAGAAGAGAGATAGCAAGAAGAAGGACTTCCACAAGAAGAAGAAGAGTGGAAAGGCTTATATCGTCGGTGATTGGCTCATGGACATTGATTCATCTAGTGGATCATCCGATGATGAAAGTGACAATGAGAAGGTGGCCGCCATTGCTATTGACTCATCATCTTCACCGCCACCACTGCCATCATCCCCTACACACCTATGCCTTATGGCCAAGTGTGAACGCAAGGTATCACATGATGATGATAGTAGTGGTGATGATCATGCTCATAATGATGATAGTGATAGTGATAGCGATGATGAATATGAGTCACCTACTTATGATGATCTTGCTAAATTACTAAAGAAATACACTAAGATCATTATAAAGACTAGAGCAAAAAATGAAATGCTTGAGATTAAGAATGATTCTCTTTTAGCTAAATGTGAGATAGCTAAAAAGGCTAGTGTTGAGCTTAGAGAAGCAAATGATGCTATATCATTCAAACTCAAGGAGCTCAAATCTTCTAAGAAAGAGCTCAAAGATAAACATGATAAACTTGAGTGGGTGCACAAAGAGCTCATCACTAGCCATAACAAGCTAAAGGATGAATATACCACTCTTAAGGTTAATCATGATACCCTTGTTATTGCTCAAGAATTTTTACCCAATGAGCCACATGATGCCACTAATGATGTTGTTAAGATTGATATAGCTACATCATGTGATGATCTTATTGATGAGAGCATTGAGCAAGGATCTAGTGGCAAAGGCAAGCAAGTGGTTGAGTGCAATGACTATGATGAGTATGTCAAGCTCAATCATGACAATGAAAAGCTAAAGAAAGAGTTTGAAGAGTTCAAAATCCACAACACCATTATGCTAGAAACTCTTGATCATGATGGCAACTTGATTCTTGAGAATGAAAAGCTAAAAGAAGAAAACAAGAAACTCAAGGAAGAAAGAAACAAGGTTGCACTCAAGGAAGATAAAAGTAGTGATGCACTCAAGGAAGAGAACAAGAAGCTCAAGTTGGAAAAAGAGCATCTCAAGATTGGATTGAGCAAGTTCACTAGAGGCAAATATTTTCAAAGTGAGCTCCTAATGAACACTATCATGAAGATGGATAGAAGTGGCATTGGGTACATGGCAAACAAAGAGAAGAAGGCTCAAGCTCAATAACAACAATCAAAGCTAAAGCCAAAGAGATGCTTTAAGTGTGGACAAGAAGGCCACTTTGCTCATGAGTGCCAAACTCCACCACCACAACCCTTGTCCAAGCATGCTAGACCCTTTGCCTTCAATGCTCACTACATGCTTAGGAAGGATTCTAGTAGAAAGATGAAAGTGATGTTCTTATGTCCTCACAACAAGAATAGGCCTAAGAAAATTTGGGTGGCAAAGTCACTTGTTGAGAAGGTGAAGGGCCCTCAATAAGTTTGGGTTCCTAAAGCTTGATCTCTTGTGTGTAGGAGAACTACAAGACCGGTGGAAGTCATTGGGTTATTGATAGTGGTTGCACACAACATATGACCGATGATCCTCATAAGTTTACCTCACTTTATGAAGAAGTAGATGGGCAAGAAAGAATCACATTTGGAGATGACTCAAAGGGCAAAGTCAAAGGATTGGGCAAAGTGGTAATATCAAATGATCATTCCATCTCCAATGTGCTATATGTTGCTTCATTGAGTTTCAACTTGCTATCCGTTGGATAATTGTGTGATCCTGGCTTCCAATGCTTGTTTACCGAGAAGGAGGTTGTTGTATCCAAGAAGGATGATGATCATGTGATATTCAAAGGATTTAGATACAACAATCTATATCTAGTGGACTTCACCTCCGAAGATGCAAACTTAAAGACATGCCTATTCACTAAAACAACACTTGGGTGGCTATGGCATAGAAGACTTGCTCATATTGGGATGAGCTCACTCAAGAAGCTTATGAAGAATGATTTGGTGAGAGGGTTGAAGGATGTGAAGTTTGAGAAGGACAAGCTTTGTAGTGCATGTCAAGTCGGTAAGCAAGTTGCGAATACCCATCCAACAAAATCTTTCATGTCAACCGCAAGAGTGCTAGAACTTCTTCACATGGATTTATTTGAACCAACAACATACAAGAGTTTAGGAGGAAATCTTTATTGTCTTGTAATTGTTGATGATTATTCAAGATATACATGGGTATTCTTCCATCATGACAAATCCGAAGTTACATCTTGTTTCAAAAAGTTTGCCAAGAGAGCACAAAATGAATTTAAAGTGAAGCTCAAGAAGATAAGAAGTGACAATGGGAAAGAGTTTGACAAGACAAACATAGAAGCTTATTGTGATGAAGTTGGAATCAAACATGAAGTCTCCACAACATATACTCCTCAACAAAATGGTGTAGTTGAGAGGAAGAACCGGACATTGATCACTCTTGCTAGAACAATGCTTGATGAGTATAACACCCCCGAAGCTCTATGGGCGGAAGCAATCAACACCGCATGCTATGCATCCAACCGCCTATTCCTTCAAAAGTTCCTTAGCAAGACACCTTATGAGTTGCTCAATGGGAAGAAGCCGGACGTCTTCTTCTTTAGGGTGTTTGGTTGCAAATGCTACATCTACAAGAAGAGGCAACACCTAGGGAAGTTTCAAAGACGTTGTGATATTGGTTTTCTTGTTGGTTACTCATCAAAGTCCAAAGCAAATAGAGTATTTAATCATGCCACCGGCTTGGTTGAAGAAACATATGATGTGGAATTTGATGAATCTAATGGCTCCCAAGGAGCACATGAGAATCTTGATGATGTAGGTGATGAACCATTGAGGGAGGCTATAAAGAACATTCCAGTTGGAGACATCAAGCCTAAAGATGATGAAGATGATGTACAAGTGATTGATCCACCTTCTTCATCAAGTGTGCCACAAGATGATGAAAAAGATAGGAGAGTAGAAAATGGAGATACTCATGTCTCCCATGAACAAATGGTGGTACAAGCACAAGATGTTGATGCTCCACAACCTCCCCCTCAAGTGGTCAATAGAAGAAATATACCCCTACTTCAAGATTATCCACAAGATCTCATCATAGGGAGTCCATCAAAGGGTGTAATGACTCGATCTCAAAAACTTGCATCATTTATTGCTCATCACTCTTTTGTCTCTTGCTTTGAGCCTACTAAGGTAGAAGAAGCTCTTCAACATCTAGATTGAATAAATGCCATGCATGAAGAGTTGAACAACTTCACTCGCAATGAAGTTTGGACTCTTGAAGAGCGGTCAAAAGGTGCAAGAGTCATTGGAACAAAGTGGGTGTTCCGAAACAAGCAAGATGATCAAGGTGTTGTTGTGAGGAACAACGCAAGACTAGTTGCAAAGAGGTTCTCTCAAGTTGAAGATTTGGATTTTGAAGAGATCTTTGCACCGGTTGCAAGATTAGAAGCCATCTGTATCCTCCTTGCATATGCATCACATCATGAAATAAAACTTTATCAAATGGATGTGAAAAATGCATTTTAAATGGCTTTATAAATGAACTAGTCTATGTTGATCAATCTCCCGGGTTTGAAGACCCTTGGTATCCTAATCATGTTTATAGGTTGTTCAAGGCACTATATGGGCTTAAGCAAGCCCCAAGAGCTTGGTATGAGCGCCTTCGGGACTTCCTCATTGAGAAGGGCTTCATCATTGGGAAGGTCAACACCACACTATTCACCAAGAAGCTTGATGAGCATATCTTCATTTGTCAAGTGTATGTTGATGATATTATCTTTGGATCATCAAATGAAGATTCATGCAAAGAATTTGGTGAATTGATGTCAAAGGAGTTCGAGATGTCAATGATTGGAGAGCTTACATTCTTTCTTGGTTTTCAAGTCAAGTAAATGAGAGAAGGGATTTTTATCTCTCAAGAGAAATATACTAATGATCTTCTCAAAAGATTCAAGATGGATGAATATAAGCCAATCAAGACTCCAATGCCAACCAATGGACATCTCGACCTAGATGAGGGAGGTAACCTGGTTGATCAAACTCTCTACCGCTCTATGATTGGTAGCTTATTGTATTTGACCGCATCTAGGCCTGACATCATGTTTAGTGTGTGTATGTGTGCTAGATTTCAAGTTAATCCTAAGGAAACTCATTTAATTGCCATAAAAAGAATCCTTATGTACCTTAAGCACACACCAAGCATTGGCCTTTGGTATCCCAAAGGAGTTAGATTTGAATTAATTGGCTATTCTGATTCGGATTATGCCGGTTGCAAAGTTGATAGAAAAAGCACATCCGGAGGGTGCCATTTGCTTGGTAGATTACTTGTGTCTTGGTCCTCCAAAAAACAAAATAGTATGGCTTTGTCCACCACCGAAGCTGAATACATTGCCGTAGGTGCTTATTGTGCACAAATACTTTACATGAAACAAACTTTGCTAGACTATGGTGTAGTTCTAGAGAAAGTACCTCTTTTGTGCAACAATGAAAGTGCGGTAAAACTTGCAAATAATCCGGTTCAATACTCTCGCACCAAGCACATAGATATCCGCCATCACTTTCTTAGAGATCATGTTGCTAAAAATGATATATCACTAGAAGGTGTAAGGACTGAGGATCAATTGGCAGATATCTTTACTAAACCGCTAGATGAGGCAACATTTTGTAGATTGCATAATGAACTAAATGTGCTTGATTTTAGTAACTTCACTAAAAATTGAGTTTGTGTTGTCCCTTGCATTGCATTGTAATATACAACATGTTTAATGCTTTATAATGCATATAGGGATTGTCTAACATGGTTAAGATAACCGCCGAAAAGCGTGTGAAGAAGCTTAACCTTGGATCAAACTTGACAAGCAACTAGATTTACTTTCAAGTATTGCATTGTATATGCATGATTGTTGTTTGTCGTTTGTCTTCAAATTGCCCTTTTATTGCCTACTTTCTTAAAAAGAATTATAGCCTAAGGCAAAATATTTTAAAAAACTTGAGGGTTTGAGAGAGGTCACTCACATCAGTCCCAATTGGTGTTTATTTGGATCTTATTGGAGTTAGGACTTGATTGGGAACAGGCAGCGCGAAGGTATTTGAAGATTTGCTGAAGAAGGAGTGACCGGACACTGCACCGGACTCTGATGTCTAGCGTCCGGTCAGTTCACAGGAGGTGAACTGGCTGCCAAAGGAGTGACCAGACGTTGAAACCGTGTTTTTCTAGCGTCCGGTCAGAAGGTGCTTCAGCATCCGATCGATGATGAAGACATCAAGGCAAGGTGACCGGACTCTGGCTGCGTCCGGTCGGTGTCCATCGGACGTGTCTGGTCATGATTCCAGAGGATTTGGACCTCTGGAATCGACCGGACGCTGAGTGGTAGCGTCCGGTCAGTAGTTTTCATGCGGCTTCAGAACTCTTTTTTGGTTTCCTTCTTTATCTCATGGGGGGCCACCTTATAAGCCAATCTTCGTTGAGGCTTTGACCTAATCTGCCCACCGTATTCGCCACCGAAGCTCCACCGCACCTGCCCTAGCTCCACGCCGTCGCACCATGAGCCCTCCCGTGCTCCAGCAGCCGCAAGTCGCCACCTCAGCCATCGCTGTTCCATGCCGCCGCCACAGCCACACCTAGGTCGCCGGATCTGCTTGCCTACATGCCACCACAGCCACCGTGCTAGCTCGCGCACACGCCGCTGCTTGCCCTCACGCCACTGCCACCTCCCTATTGCCTGCGAGACGCCATAGCTCACCCGTGCCAGGTGCTCCTCCTCCATGCCCGTGCCCTACCAAGCACCACCGCGCCAGTGACCCACTACAGTTCCACCGCCGAGCAAGCCTCTACAGTGCCTTGCATCCTCACCAGTTCCTCCACTAAAAATCCTCGCCGTCGACTCATCACTTTGCGTCGCCGTTCTTCGTCAAGTCAGAACCCTAACCCTAGCCGTGTCGGTGGTTTCCCGCAGATTGCTTCTCTCCTTTTCGGATCACCGGTTCATTAGGTAGCATGCCCACATTTCAATTTCGTACCTAAATTGCTTGCTTCCTAGGGTTTCGCATCTATTAGGTATATTGTATTTATTGTATATCCTATCTATTCCATTGTGCAGCGAGTCGGTGCCGTTGAGATCATGTGGTAGTTGTCAGTTAACTCAGGGCCAAGCTCGTGAGTAAGGATCGAGGCTAAGCCTTGAAAGTGTCAGCGGCAGTTGATCTTCGATAGAGGCAGTTGATTCTTCTTTGATCCATCAGATGGCTCGGACGAAGAATGTCGGAGGTGGTCCCGGTGATGAGGATCGGAGGCCCCCACCTTGCCAGCCTATAGACCCTAAAGGCAAGGCGACTAAGAAGCTGGTAGTCAGGAAGCACAAGTATCCAGATGTAGATACAGCGAGGGCTGCCGCAGTTGCAAAGGCCATAGAGCGTGCCGAGAGAGGAGGCGCTTATAGTGGAGTTGTTATTATAGATCATCTGTCAACAGAAGCACATGGTAGACTTGAGCGTATTGAGCGTCTTCATGGTGGTTCACCTAGGACTGTCATGATGCAAGGACGACATCTTCCCATTGTGGAGCCTCAGCCTCAGGGGGGGTCACAGCAGGAGCCACAGCAGTAGCCCCCACCAGCAGAGCCGACAGAGCAGACTCAAGAGGGCCAGTAGGCCGAGGAGACAAAGCAGGCACCTCAGCCACAGCTTCGCCGCTCTAGTCGTACTCGTGCCCCAGTCACGCCGAGGGCTGACACACAGCAGAGGGGTTCTCGTCCACCGCCCAAACCATAGGGTCCGCCTCCAGTGACCCATCTTGACTTGAGGGCCGCCACGACCAAGCAGGTTCAGCAGCTGAGATTTGTTGATTTTGAGGTATGGTTTCCACCGAGGAGGGATGAGAGAGCTTCCGAGGGCTTCTACACTCTGCAAGAGGACTTCTACAATGCCTATCTAAACAGTGGGGTAGTTTTTAGATCTTAGAGGGTGTGCCACATTGACTCTATAGTTGCAGCAGCTAGAGAGCACATTTGCCCCTACCTCACATATCTACCGGGGCTATCAGGTTTGATTGGATGGACCAGACTATATGTTCCATCTTGGGTTCGGCAGTTCTATGCTTCCCTCTGGATTGACCCGCAACATTGATATATTCACTTCGCATTCGGAGGAAGAGACTACCGCGTGACAAGCCAGAGAGTTAGGGAGATACTAAGACTTCAGGAGCAGCCAGTCAGACTTCATGAGGTGTGCTATGGCCATACAACACCCCTAGACATCCTCATGGTGGTAATGTGCCCCCTACTGACTTGGTTCGCCACTGCTTCACCGAGCCTTTCGGTGAGGGATCACGTAGGAACCCTAGTGACCTAAATCCCACTGCTCGCATACTTGAGGCTGTTATGAGGAGGACACTGCTTCCCAGGATGGGATACAGAGAGGGCTTGACATGTATACAGTTGTGGCTAATCAACTCTCTGATGCAGCAGACAGTCTTTGATATTTGGGATCCTATTCTGTCAGAGATGGAGGACACTATAGCTAAGGGCTTTAGAGGACATAGGCAGCTACCTTATGCTCATTGGATCACATGGCTTATCCACAGGGCTATCACAGTGAGGCCACCAGAGATGCTTGCTGAGTACAGTGGTGCCACCACAGAGTTTCCTGCCTATAACATGACATAGATGATCAGGCACAGTACACCTACAACACCCAGTTAGCCGCGTCGACATCCTAAGGTGCTAGAGTCTATAGCCCAGCAGGATGATATTATCAGGGGCATTGCAGCTACTGAGGAGGAGGAGCTTGCTCAGTAGGAGGGTGTAGTCATGAGCGACCCCAGTGATAGTTCTGATGATGACTACCAGCCCGTTCCTCGGATGCCTCCACAGCGACATGATCATGAGGCCGACAGTTCCAGCTGAGCACCACCTGCCCCGTAGACAGACCCCGCTCTCCTTGCTATACTTGAGCGGATGAGGCAGGACCAGGCACGCCAGGCTCAGGAGACAGCTGCTACGTTTGCATAGTTCTAGACTCGGCAGGATGAGTTCCAGCAGTAGCAGCAAGCTATTCAGCAGCAGACTCAGGCTCGCATCAGCAGCAGATACTCATGTAGCAGCAGCTTCTTGGATTTATGCAGCATGTAGTCATAGCTATTGGGGCTCCACCACCACAGCCTTCGCCCTAGCTTGGTCAGGCAGCCACTACTTCGATAACTCCAGCATTACAGCCTAGTGGGCTTCAGAGTCAGGGATAGCCACCAGTGCCGTTTGCTTCTCCTACAAAGCAGGTGTCCTAGTACTTTGCTTCGCCAGCACTAGCCCCGTAGTTTACACCTTTTCAGACGGGCTTCACACCGGCTAGGATGTCTTCGCTGCTTGTGTCAGAGACCACCATGTCCAGGAGCCTTGGTGCTTCCTTTAGTGAGTTGACAGGGATGCCTACTCCTCCATATCTACATGTCCCAGGTCCTTCTACTGTTGCACCAGTCACCGAGACTATAGAGACACTTCCTTCCTCAGTGGCATCATCAGAGCCTACTATAGTCCTACCAGCTCAGTCTACAGCAGCTCCAGTTCCTGATCCGACCCAGACTGCTACTGCACCGATTATAGCTACAGAGGGTTAGACTGCTCAGAGCTCTAGATCAGATGATGATGCCAACTAGTTCCAGCTTGCTCCTCGTACTTCAGCGCCCGGCTCGTCCGCTGTAGCCCCGCCGACCGACCCTTAGGTTTTGGTGTTTGATGCCAAAGGGGGAGAGGGATCGAGTATGATAGATTTAGGGGGAGCGACATATTTAGGGGGAGCCTAGTTATCTTATTAGCTTATATATTACATTTGGAGTTTTTATGTGTGATACACTATTATGCATTCATCGTGTGTTTACTTTCATGCATTGAACTATATATATGTGATAGTGATATCTACATGACCGTGATATATGACATGTGTGCTCTCTACTTTGAATTATTTATATGTCATATCACTTGTGTTATGCTCATTTGCCTTTGCTTCCACGTTTTACTCCGATGCAAATGAGCTTTATTACTTGTACTCATGCTTAATTCATATCTTTTGAGTACATCATGTTGGCTTGGTTCATATAAGCTTGCCTAACCTTTTTGTTCTTATTGACAAGAGCTTATATGATCCAAGCATATTAAAAACCTCAACTCTTCCACATACTCGAGGTGGTATTGTCATCAATCACCAAAAAGGGGGAGATTAAAAGCATCTAGGCCCCTAGTAGGGTTTCGGTGATTAATGACAATACAAGATTACTATGACTAACGTGTGTTTTGCAGAGGCAATTAAGTTAGGTCATGGTAATGGAGATCGATTGGGCAATCAAGGTGGTCATGCCCCTACGATGGAAATCATTTCGGTTTTTAAAGGATGGACGACAAGGTTAAGGATGGACTAGTTCTAAGCGTCGATTGGGGTTGAAGAGACACTTAGAGTAGTTTAGGACTTTGTTTTTCCTTTGGCCGTACTATTAAAGGGGGTATAGATGGGTAGCTTGACCTAGGTGAGTCTAGTGAGTTAGGTGTGGTGTGCACTTGTTAAAACTAGCGCTAGGTAGCTCCTACATATGCCTAAGATCTAATGGAGCAAACTTCATTCACGTATGATCGAGAGTTGGAAGTGAATGGAGGGTCAAATACTGACCGGACGCTAGCTTCGGTGTGACCGAACGTTGGCGCAGAGTCCGGTCAGTTCATTTGACTGAGGTGAAATCGTTTGGTGTGACTGGACGCTGGAAGGTCAAGTGACCGGACGCTGAGAGGCAGCGTTTGGTCGTTTCTAGTAAGGCTCCAGAGAGAGAAAATCATGACCGGACACGTCCGGTCAGTGCTGACCGGACGCTGGCAGCGTCCAGTCACACTATAAACTCTAGAGTTCGGGGTATACTGATCGGAGCATCTGGTCAACATGACTGGAGCATTCGGTCACCCTGTAGAGGCACATAACGGTTCGTTTTTCAGTCGGTGTTATAAATACCACCTCCACTTGTGTGTGGAGGTACTTTTGCTCATTCCAACAGCTGAGAAACACCTTAGAGAGTGCCAAGAAGAGCAAGGTCCTAGTGAGGTGATTGAGATTTGAGAATCCCAAAGAGAACCCTCATTAGTGAAGATCAAGAGTAGCAAAGTGTGCATCCACCTTCTCATTAGGCTTGTCGTGGTCAAGTGAGAGTTCGTGCTTGTTACTCTTGGTGATCGCCATCACCTAGATGGCTTGATGGTGATTGGGAGTTTGGTGATCACCCGGTGGAGCTTGTGGGTGACCCAACTCAAGTTGTGAGCGGTTGTGGGTGATTCACCTTGACGGAGTGTCGAAGAATCAACCCATAGAGAGCACTTGATCCTTGCGCGGATCAAGGGGGAGCTACACCCTTGCGCGGGTGCTCCAATGAGGACTAGTGGGGAGTGACGACTCTCCGATACCTCGGCAAAACATCGCCGCGTTCATTTCCTCTCTATTTACTTTGAGCATTTACTTTGAGCATTTACCTTGAACATTTACTTTGAGCAATTCATTTCATATCTTTATATTCTTAGAATTGCCATGCTAGAGTAGGATTGGAACTTAGGTTGCAAGTCTTTTGTGCGGTAGAACAATTAGGAACACTTTCTAGGCACAAGGGGTTAATTGGGCTAACCATAGGATTTAATTATTGCAAAAAAATTTAGAATTAGCCCAATTCACCCCCTTCTTGGGCATCTTGATCCTTTCAGGCGGTATAACCTTCTTGCTCACTCTCTTTACATTACCGCAAACTAGTTGTCAAGCTCTGTAGTGTAGCTAGTTGTGAGATCCTGTTAGTTTGGTTAGTGTGGCTCTTTAGTTAGCTTTTGAGAGCACACTAACTTAGTGTAGTGTCATAGCTTTTGTGTGGATGGAAACTATATAAACTAGAATTGTGGTAGGTGGCTTGCTATTTTAGGAGGCTAGCGCAACACTTGCTTCGCCTCATAATTGTCTAACCGGTTTGTTAAGTGTTGTTGTAGAATTTTTAATAGGCTATTCAACCCCCCCTCTAGCCATTAGGACCTTTCATCAAGGGCTCAGGCAGTGAGGGCACGGCATGGTCGTGCCCATGGAGCAGCCATTGTCGGCATGCCCTGGGAACCCGCAGTGTGGTCTCATGGATGCGCGTCGTCGTGCCTTGGGCTCGTCCAATCGGTTCTGAGATGGCGGGCTACAGCTAAATGGTTTGGGAGGATTAGGCGAAAGCCGTGCGCACGACCTGTTTGTGCGATCGATGGCGACCTCCTCTGGTGCCGTCTACCTCCTCGGAGGTGTCGATGTTGCCTTTCCACCATATAATTGCAGTATTGCTCCTCTTCTCTTGGTGAAAACCTAGCTCTGGTTATCTAGAGCCGGTGGTGGCGGCGTCATTGACGTCGCGTCCTTCTTGAGGGCACCACCGTGGAGGGGCCAGCTCAGACCTACCACAACTTCTTTATTGCAGGATCCTCCTTGCACTCCGTTTACTAGGGCACAGGCCGTTTGCTGGATGGTGTCTATCACCGGTGTCCTTGCTTTGACGTCCTCCAGGTTCCTTTTCTCACTATATGCTGGGTTAGCGAGACCATGGTCCCCTCTCTTGGATCTTCTCATTCTCCAATCATCGGTCCTCCCTCCCTAGAGGCTTCCTCCCCTCAAGGGGCGTTGGCGGATGGTGATTGGATCCTAGATGTGCTTATAGAGATGTACATCACGGCTGTCGTCTGTCAACCTAACTCAATGCCCAACAGTCGCATGTGGAGTGGAGATCCCTAGAGCTTCGCCACTCGGTGGCCCACTTTTTAGCATCCGATGACATGCCTCTATAGTCAGAGTCTATGTCTGGACCTTGTAGCATTGTGGTTCCTCCTCTTGTTTTGTTTGTGAGTGTTTCATTGTTGTAGTTGGTGTTGTTTTGTGTTCTTCTCTCGTCCTCTCGCTTGTACCTCTGGGTTCATGACCCTAACCTTGTATCCATCACCGGTCTAGCCGGAATCAGTAGAAAATTATTTAGGTGGGGACTATGCGCCCCCCCCCCCCCCCCCCCCCCCCCCCCCTTGAATTCTCAAAAAAAACATTGCCAAGCTTTTGCAGCATACTGGAAGGCACTGATGGACCCAGGGCCCGACAACCTTGAACCTTCTCCCGGGCTTGTCGACATTCGACTCTACTGAATTTAAATAGTATGCAGTCCATGTATAAAGGGAATTAGGCCTATTCATCAGCTACTTAACCCATTAAACAGCCCGGGGCTCCCCAAAAGCTCTGGGTCCGCTACTGCTAGAAGGAATGTGAAAAAGACATGCACATGATTCTCGCCAATCATTGGCCCAACAAACGTTGGGGAGAGCACTCTGGTTAAGCATACTTGCATCAAGGAGAGGGTGCGTGATCTCTTCTCAGAGATCCTGCTTCTTAGTCAAGGTGATCTTGCAAATGGGGCAGGTGTGATATATCAAGCATGAGAGCCTAGCAACCTCGTCTGGAGGGAGGGTACTGATCATTATTGAGATGAAATGGTGGATAGCAGTATCAGCCAAGATTTGTGGCGAAGGTTATACTCGGATGAAAAAAAAATAGCTTTGCACACCGCAGCAAAATCATCATCATGATTACTCTAGTGGTAAATACCAAGGTTTTCAATTCGGTTTAGAAAACTTTCAGTCACCACCGAAATTACCGAATTTCGTAAATTTTGGCAAAAAATTTACAAAATCTTTTAGAGACTAAGCATAAAGTATGGTTTTTCAGATCGAAAGAAAATATTAGCATGATTTATAACTACACGACTATAAGAAGAACAATATGCAACATAATCAATAGACAATACAAGTTTACAATTATAGCACGTGTATTAGTGTTATATGAACTTTCAGATTTTTCTTTCGGCCACCACCAAAATTACGAAATTCTTGAAATTTCGCTGAAATTTTGAACCCTACTAAAAGCGATGTTCAATCTAATAGAGTTGTTCCAGTCTGCACTCTGGCTGTTTTGAAGTTGACTATTCCTCCAATAATTCATATTTTCCTGTGGTTGTTGGCCAATAATATATTGTTAACTGTAGCAATTTAGCTAAAATAAGGAAGGTTGATGACCTGACTTGTTTTGTATCTGAATTCAACGTCTCTTTTTCGAGTGTGTTGTTGCCAAAGTTTTTTTGGAGCATTATTTCTGAGCTGACGACGGTCAATATTTGTTAAAACTTTGGGTCCGTAGGAACATTCACACTACTATACTTCACAGAATCTTTTCCGAGGCGTTTTAAAACAGGCCTTTGAGGCTGGTGATCCGGTTGCCTGCCTTGTTTATTCGAGACAGGGCAGCCAGGCCAGCAACCGCCTCGGTTAATACTTAACCGAGGCGGACAATGTAAAGAAACTGCCTCAGTTAATGCTTATTAACCGAGGCGGCCGTCCTAACGTAATAGCCTCGGTTAATGGATTAACCGAGGTGGTTGCCCTAATCCAACCGCCTCCGTTAATCAATATTAACCGAGGCAGTTGGCTTACGTTAGGACGACCGCCTCGGTTAATCGATTAACCGGGGCGTTTTCTTTATGTGAGTTTTTCATTTATGGTTTCTCATATAAAGTTTTTGATGAGGCAATGTCACCATAGAGGTATATGCTATATCATTTATTTTTTCCCACCAGATTTTTTGGAAGACGATATTTGACCATATGGTCAAGGTGTTTTTAGACTAAAGCTTTCGGTTTAACTCAAAGGGTCTAATAACATTGGTGGTTGTATATCATGGTATTTCTCTTTATTTTTTCCACTGGGTTTTAAGGAGTTTTGCCTGGTATACCGGTATTACTTTGGTTTTTCCCACATGGTTTTTCAAAGATTCATAATGATGCATAATAGATGAACAGTGAAGACTACAAGGAGCTAATTGATCAAGGGGGAATGTTGAAAATTATAATTTAGTGATCAATTAGGGATTAATCCAAGGGGTGTCTTTTCACCTCTCTCTCTTTCACACATGTAATTGCCCACGTGGGCCCTCTATATATATATATATATATATATATATATATATATATATATATATATATATACTGTTCATTAGAAATACAACATAGATCATTTGCATCATTTGCTTGTCTCTCGCTTTCTACTTTCTAATAGGAATCAAAGATAATGGAGTCAGAGAAGCTTGGATGGAGAAGCGTGGATCGCAACTGTCTAACATCAAGTGTAGCACAATCGATGAATGCAACAAGAGTGGACTGGGTCCTTGCAATGGCCCACATAAGTGAGGATGATCGGGCGAGTGGAGTTTCTGACAAGACAGGAGTTGCCTCGCAGTTACAGGGTGTCTGGTTCTTCGGTCGCTTCTAAAATTTATGCCACATCAAATATTTAGATACTAATAAAGAGCATTAAATATAGATTAATTACAAAATCAATTACATAGATGGAGGCTAATTTTCAAGACAAATTTTTTAAGCCTAATTAATCTGTCATTAGCATATGTATACTGTAGCATCATGTTGTCAAATCATGGATTAATTAGGCTTAAAAGATTCGTCTCACAAATTAGTCATAAGTTATACAATTAGTTTCGTAATTAGTCTATATTTAATACTTCATGTATGTGTCCAAATATTCGATGTGATAGGAATTTTAGGAGTTTCTGCATGACAAACAGCCCAGTCTTTTAGACATGAACTTATATATGTTAGTAGTAAATCTGGATGCTGTGCATTGAACGGACGCGCCTAGAATATGTACTAAACCGAACTACATGAGTTTGATTTGTAATAAAGCTGGAAAAACCTCTTCTCTAATAAAATCATTGCCGCGAGTCGATTTGACAAGATTTTTGACGTATTGGAACTACGCTGCCTCTTAGGATGCAGTTCTGACCCCAGAGGCTTGACGGTACTACTTCAAGGTGCAAACCTTTGGAAGTGAGGACGCGGCGACGAGCACCCGAAGATTGATTCAATAGCCATGAAAGATGGCCAGGGAGACGAGTGGATGCTTCTTCATCGGTGGTCGGTGCAAGCATCTTCGGTGAGATGCAGAAACCGGTATTCGACGTAGGTTCCTGGAGCCTGGCCCTTGCAACCTACAGACTATACAGTCTACAGAAAGTTCAGGAAAGAGGGACCCATGTGCTTCTGCTCCACATCCGGTTGATCCTTGGGCGGTGATTCCATTTTAGTTCTCAAGAAGTATCAAACTGCCTCTGAACTTTCTCAAGGAAAACTCCGACTCAATCACTAATAATGCTGGCTATAATACGTAGGGGTTGACCCTGACCTGTAATATATAAGTTTTTGTACAGTTTCCTGCTTGTTAGCAAAATGCAGCTGCACGCATGTGTCTACCAGATTAATGTTAGAGTAATGACATAAATTGGTTATAGTTTATTCTTTGAGTTTTCTTCTTCTTCTTCTGTTGCTATGAATTTACCCTCAGGGCATGTGCTCCCCATGCACTACTATTGGATATGCATGGGGAGGGAAAACTATAAGCCCAGTTCTCAGAAAGTTTATTTTGCAGCCATTGAATTTGGTTTCGAGATTCGTGCATGAAATACATGCAGAAGAAAAATCCTTTCTTGAGAAAAAGTACACCCGCTATGCCGTGTCCATCACACAAAAGTACACCCTCCTCTGTACTTTTGCACTGTACTCTGCGTCCTCTGTCCTTCATGAATATGAATATCGATATACAGAGGCTAAATTTTATTTTCCAACGTTTATATATTATTAAGAGTTCCTTAGTACTGTAACATTTTTTTATATCGAATAAAAATCATTATATTAATTATAAAATATATTTTCATAGCAAATCTATTTATAGACACAAATATTGATATAATTTTTATGTCAATAGTATATTTTCTATAAATATCATTAGAATGGGAAGTAAATCTATTTTTTACAAGAGATCACTCGGGGTAAAGAAAGGAAAAGTCTAGTTCAAGAAAGTGATTTATTTCCTTACTGTTCTGCAACCACTAAGACACGGCAGATATACATACTAGAATGGACGAAGCTAAAACCCATTCTTACCTCCCTATAAGATCGGCTGAATTTGGCAATACAGCATGCATATCAGAATAGAATTTGTTCTTTAATCACCATGCTCAGGTCCCTTGGAACAAATAATGCTACTTATTAACTGATTAGAATAGAATCATATGCACTGTGTACCAACACTATGGTCTGCACAAGTTTCCTGATGCATGTACTAGATTGGTAACATTTCCAAACAAATCAGAGAATATTTTCAATCAAGCTCAACAATCAAATAAGCATATGTGGAAGTCAGAAGAAAACTTTGTAGCATGGACTTTTTTTGGAGAAATGGAAAATGAGCTCCTTTCAAGTACATGTACATATTTGGGGTGGAAGCACATGCCCCTAAGGGCAAAAAAAAAAAAAAAAAAAAAAACGAATTCTTCTCTCTCCTACCAGTTCTCTGGGTAGGACGGACTTGCCAAATTTTCCCGCTTTCCCACCAGAATAATATGGTCATAGTGTCTCTATCAAACTAGCAAAAAAAAAAAACAAACAAGCTCTGAGCCTTAGCAGCCTATTTGGTTGGCTGGTTCGTATCGTTGCTGGTTCGTGAAGAAGTACTGCTGGCTGATTTGTGTGAGAGAAAAATACGGTTCCGGCTGAAAATTTACGATCGTTTACGACGAGCCACAGCCAAACGAACATGCTCCTCTGCTTTGAGTTTTCCTTTTCCAAGCTTGCTGGTCTGTAAACAACTACCAGTATCCTGAAAGCAAAGGCATCTTAACTACGTACATAACATTCTGTGCTCTCCCTTCGAATTCTGACCGAAACCACTACTAATTTCATTGCAATAATAGCTGTACAGAAAGCAAGAATATCGATGTTTTTTGTAGGTATCTGCTACCTTGAAATCGACCACACTCTTTAACATCAAGAACGATAATTTAAAGCTCGGGTACAGCAAAGTCGCAATCCAGCTTGGCAACCTCCACGGGCAGCAGCTCTGACTGTGAACAAGCCGGCGAAGGTATGTGAAGCAGATCATGGGCTTGCTCTTGCTCCAACGACGGCGTGCAGTCCGTGACATCCGGAACGGGATCGTACCTTGAACTAGGCAGTAACCGGCAGAAGAAGACCGGTGGTGGTCAGGACGTTGGAGCCGATCATCGTCGCGACGCATGGCACTTGGTGCGGCGGCGGCGACGACGGTCGTCGGCCGACGTAGCACTGAGCTGATAGGAATGGAACGGCCGTGACTGGTACGAGCAGAGCGTCGGAGCCGATCGTCGGGTCTGGAACAAAATAGGACGACGACGGTGGTGCATCATCGCAAGTGTGTGCCTCAAAGTAGGTGATCTCCAGCTTGGACGGGTCGGCGTCGCATTGCTGCTCGTGCTTCTTCGCTGGGCAGCCGGGCCTGCGGCCACATTTGTAGTAACTCCTGCAACAACCATCATATGAATTTTAATACAATTACGACATATTTATTGGCTTTGGCATGCTAAAGGTTTTTTTTAATATGGTTGATTTAAATGTAAACTTAGTGCTTATTTTAGATTAGGTTTCATAATGACGTACGTGGGTAGTTTAGATAGAAATTTTGGTGACTAACGAGATTTTATTTATTTCAGAGAGACAAATGTGAGTAATTTAGACCTAGAATTACTGGTTTGGTTTATTATTAATTTTCCAATAATGACACAGCTCGGTCATTAGAAGTAACCAACTAAATCTATTTACTACTGACATTAATGATTAGAGTGTACCGAATTAAGTAACTGTTTGGCAAGGCTCCTTCGCGGCTCCAACTTTGGCTCTTCCGGAGGAGCTTACTAAGACCCCGTTTGGCAGGGCTTCACTTCACTAGTGAAGCTATTTTTTTTTGCTTTAGCTTCACGAACAGTTCCACCGGTGGAGCTGAAGCGGTTTTGGTAAACCGTTTGGCAAAATGGCTTCCCTGTGAGAGCATGTTTTTAGGGGCCTGGAGGAGGAGCCGGGAGAAGCCACTTTTTTTTTGGCTCATCCCACCCCAAATCACTGTAAGAGCATATTTTTAGGGGCTTCACAAGTGAAGCTATTTTACTTTACCCCGTTTGGTAGAAAACGGCTCCAAATGGCTCCTGAAGCCGGTGGAGAAGCCCTGCCAAACGAGGCCTAAATATTTTGTAAGAGGAGCTGTTTGTATTGTATAGTATTTCACTCCCTGATTAATGACAGGATACTCCACTGAATGGCTAAATAATCTGTTTTAATTTCTATGAGACTAGACGTTATATCTTTTCTTAATTAACTCAGCTACTAATAGGATTAACATAAGACTAAAAAAGAGTCAGTAAATTTAGTGATAGTAAGATGCCCGTGAAAAGAATCCGAGATATACCTTGGAAATCTGGCGCCCAGAATTTCCTTCTGCCCGTACTTCCTCCATGTGTACGAATCATGAACTCCATTCTGTAGCACTATCATTCGGGATCCACCATCCATCCTGGATCATGAAGAGGTCAAGACTCAAGAATACCACAGAGGTGACTGATGAGGAATTCACAAACTAGTTTCTGAAACTACATGGAACCAACGAAATAGAATGTTCTCTTGCAGTACTAGCTTGGTGTAACACTGAAACTGATGATCGGTAGAGCAAAGGTGGGCAGGCACCTGAGCCGTTGAGATGTTGATTTTTTTTTAATTTTAACCCTTTTTTTAATATAATTTTTTTTAAAACTAACACTTTTGGCCGCGCCTATTTCTCTGGCGCGGCCAAATGCCTGTGCCGCGTCATGCATGGTGGCGCGGCACAGGGCTGACGTGGCGTGGGGCGGCTGGGGGGCCGCTGACGTGGTCGGTCCTGCCGCGCCACCCATCATGACGCGGCACTGCCGCGTCCTGATCCATGGCGCGGCAGGACCAAATAAATATAGCGCGCGAGCCCCCTGCCCACACGCACCCCTGCCCGCCTGCGCACGCCGCCGCCCAGCGCACGCCTCCGGCGCCCGCACGCGGCCGTACCCAACCACGCCGCACGCGCCCGCGCCCTCGCCGGCCACTCTCGCCAGCCGCGGCCGCCCACGCCTCGCAGTACCCTCGCCGGCCGCGCCACGAACGTCGGCACGTCAAGGCTGCCCCCGCTCCTAAGGTACCTCTCTCTTGATTTAAAGTTATTTTAATTATTATTGTATTAGGATAATTAGTTTGTGATTTACGTAGGTAGTTTTTAGATTTTAGGTATTTATTATTTAGTTTGTGATTATTATCGTTTTAGGATATTTAGTTTGTGATTGATTAGGTATTTATTATTTAGTTTGTAGTTAGTTATTTAGTTAGGGATTATAGCGAACCGATCGATGGATCGTAATTCATTCGAACGTTTCGATCGTGGGTTAATCCTACCGTGGACGTAACGCTGAGCGTAACTCGCTCCCTCGCTTCTTGGTTGGTGTTTATTTTAGATCTCTAGCCCCTATCTATGTTCATAGCACATGACCATCGGGCTTTACCTCTTTTGCTCGCTTATTTATCCTAGCCTTGTGCCGATATATACATGTGTTTTCATATTGCATTACAAGTAGTTTACATTTTGCAATGCTACATAATGTTAATTTAAGTTTTGTTAATTTGAATACTCTAACGCTTTGTTTATCAATTTATAACATGATGGCCCCTCCCACGTAGCACCCGTTGTACCCCATTCTGGAGGTGGAGTACGACGACCAGCACCGAGCACACATCTTGAGTGACAACGACGCAGAGGTGTCCTTGCCTCCTTTGAGACCCCGCACTCACACCAGGGCGCATCAGTGGGACGAGCGTTATACGCCGTACATACGGCGTGCCGGCTTCCTCGAGCTTGTCCGTGTTGTCAACCACGGTCTTCTGCCCCTTGACCCAGCACTACTACTATAGCTGTAGACAGGTACGAGTGCATTCTTTGTACGTAAACTTTCTTATAACAAATTGGAGGCAACTAACAGTCGTTCTATTCTTATAACAGGTGGAGGTCTGAGACCCACATATTCCACCTACCTTGTGGCGAGATGACCTTGACGTTGCAGGACGTGAAGGCTATTTTAGGCCTTCGGTTGGAGGGACTTCCAGTGACAGGGATAGTTGACAACGATCACTGTAGGGAGCTGGTGGCTCAGTTTACTGGTTTTCTTCCGCCGGATGACGAGGCTTCCAAGAAAAATAAGTGAGAAATTCAAGCCTATTTAATACTTGCTTTGCTTTCCTGTAGCAACCGGGTCTCATTTTCTTTGATCAATTATAGGAAAAATTCTGGTGTTTCGTCGTTCTGGATCACAGAGCGCTTTGAGTACTTGGACCCACAAGCTGAGGAGGCATAGATCGATAGGTTCGCTCGAGTGTGGCTCTGGCACTTTCTTAGTGCTTTCCTCTTCCCAGACGCCTCGGGCAACACCATCAGCTGGATCTTCCTTGACATACTTCGCCAGCCGTGGGAGAACATAGCGAGGTACAGCTGGGGCAGCGCAGTCCTAGCATAGACGTATCGACAGCTATGCGTTGCCTGCCGTCGCACCTTAGGACATGCGAACCTTGGGGGTTGCTCCTACCTACTCTAGGTTTGGTGTTGGGAACGATTGCCCGTTGGGAGGCCCCTTAATAATAGTTTACCGGTAAGTACTTTGGTTCATTATATTCTTCTAGACAGTTAGATATGATGAGATTATTTGTTGCTAATTCGTTATCGTATTCAATGCAGCAATGGAACGGACATGATACACTCCTTACAGCTCTATATATCTGGATCGAAGCACAATTAGTTAGAGGGAATACGTGAAGCAAGTACAGGGAGTATACGAACGGTCTCGACGTCCTGACACAGCACCAGGTTACGCTCTCTACACTATCGTAGCAGTGTCTTCTTCGATGTACACTATATCACAACCTAACACAATTACGAAATTTCAGGTGTTTTGGTGTCCTTGGGATTCTTCGGAGCTCCAGGACTATCTGAGTCCTATCACTAGGGACGAGTCACACGAGTATCGCTGCGACGTTCCTCTTATTTTTTTTCATGTGGTCGAGATTCACTTGCCCATCCGGGTCTGCAGACAGTTTGGAAGAATGACATGGTGCCCACCACCGCTGTACTCCACCAATCAAGAATTGCACGGGTGCGTTATCGATTAATAACAATGCTATAATTCAGAGGTGTGTTTGGTACAACTAACATCATTTTGTTGCAGGTTTGACCGCAGGAAGAGGTACAAGACCAAGGATTGGCGCGTGACACATAGCTCGTACATCCATTTGTGGCAGACCAGGGTACCACATGCGGTCCTTGAGGGTTCTCCACACGACCAGCAAACCTTCGACGAGTACCTGCGGTGGCTTCACAGGTCTACGAGAACATATATCAAGCCCCCGTACACTGACGTGGCGATTGACGAGGACTCGGAGGAAGATGTCATCGAAGATGTGTCCGACATCACCACTAGGACACACAGCTACAGAGAACCCCGCTTCAAAGATACATGGTAAGATACTTGAATGGTACAATTTATTATCCTTTTGGTATTAAGTATGTGTACTAAAACTGTCCAACCGCGTTTCTGTACCCAGGCGACACAATTGTCAAGGCTGTCCAACGAAGCAGCGTTCCGGCTTCACGAGTCTAGAAGGCATGGGCCAGTCGTTCTCGCGGCTTTTGTGGAGGTAAACATAAAATTGTCCGTTTCGAAAATATTTCTTTATTGTATATGCGTTTGGCTAATGAACTAACGTTAACGTCTATTTATGTAGAAGGTGAAGAAGAGCTGCAGGAAGCTAGATCAGAAGTTGAGCTGCATGGACATCCCTTATGAGGAACCGCCACTCCCCGCGCGGTCGGGTGGCACGACTTCAGCCTCTTTGAGGACACCAGCCGGCTCTTCTCAGGCGATGACGCAGGGTGCCACTTCCACGGTGCGTACACCACCACATCTTAGCGCTGGGAAGGACCCTGCAGCCGAGGACGAGGAGGACGACGATGACGACGACGACGAACCCCCGAGCTTCCGCGGACAGCATGGCTAGTGGGACGAATGGCCGCAGGACGAGATCGACATGTCTCAGCTAGGTGGTGCCCCGTTTGGCACCCAAAGAGCCTCACAAGTGCTAACAAAGATAGTTTGTTTCAGTACGTAGACTCCATGAACTAACGATCATAAAGAATTATAAGTAATCGTGCGTATCATATACCTGCAGGGTACGAGCCGTACGCACCGTCGACGCGACCATACCGACGTTGGCTACACTCTCAATGTGTTGTCAACAAATCTGAAGAGACAGAGGCGTCCGAGGGATCCTTACACTCCTGGGTCTTAGTTTGTTTTGGTCAAACGAATATTGACATCCGAAACTTGTGGGGTTATTTGATTATTTTATGTCAAACTTATATCAAAACAATGAATATGTTATGTGGCAGCTCGTCAACTTGCTTCTTATTCGTTTCGTTGAGTCGCGGCAGCACTGCCGGCGAGATTAAGTACCCTGCGTTCGGGAACCAGCAGTCCCGGCATATCTAGACACCGGTGGTAATTTTTCGTAATTGATTAGTTAAAATGATGCATAACAGTATTATGAAAGACGAAAAACTAATTATTGGCTTATCAAATTCTCTATTCGGCCATGAAAAAACTCAACAATATACTGGCGCGACGCGTTTCGATTCTACCATCTAGGTAGCTCGGGCCGGCGGCGGGCGCAACGGCAGGTGTGGGTGCTCGTATGGTATGTTTGGTCCAGCTGTGCCACGCAACACGGCGCGGCACTGCTGCGCCATGGATCAGGGCGCGGCAGGACTGGCCACGTCAGCGGCCCCCCCGGCTGCCCCATGCCACGTCAGCCCTGTGCCGCACCACCACTATGCACGGCGGCATTTGACCACGCCAGGACAATATGTGCGGTCAAAAGTGTTAGTTTAAAAAAAATCGTCAGTATTAGATTTAAAATTATATTAAAAAAGGTTAAAATTAAAAAAAAATCGAGATGTTCTCCTTGGCGCTGCTGATCTCCTGCCGCCGTCACCGGCTGGGCTCCTCGTGGCGGCGGTGCCGGCAGTCGCGGGGCTGCCCAACTGTGGGGATCCGCAGAGACGTGATGGCTTGAGACAGTGAATCGGTGATGTCCGACAAGAGGGCGTCCACGTCGCCGCCAGAGCACTCTGCCCCAGCGCCATAGCCTCCTCCCGCCGCCGGTAGCAGCCTGGCTAGCAGTGCCTTGAGATGGTTGGTTGACTTCTGAGCTCTGAAGATGAACTGCTCGGCCGTCGCGCCACCTGCCATCTCAATTCTCAATGGAGTGTTGTGCATGTGCAAGTTGGGAGATATTTGCAAATGACAAGTAGTATAATGGATTTCTCCATGACTCTTCACTCTTCAGGGTAAAGTGACTAGGGTTGCCAAATGCAGTTTGTTATAAAAAAAAAACACACACACACACACACACACATATATATATATATATATATATATATATATATATATATATATATATATATATATATATATATATATATATATATATATATATGTATGCAAGAATTGTACTTTATTTAGCATAGGTCAGTCAAGACAGAGACCAGTCACCTACTCACTGCATGCTTTATCTTATCCTTCATAAGCACCTGGTTCATTCTCACAGAAATATATGAAAACATATTTTTTTGTTAAAACGATACAATTCTTTTTTTTTTAAAAAAAATACTTGCAAATGTCAGGGCACAGTAGAGACGCGCGATCATCTACAGTGCAGAGGATGGAATAAGTTTAAGGTATGGTGGAGTTTAACTAGCAGTTGGAGGCTCTTCGATCACCACTTCTTACCTGATTCAGTGATCAGAAAGGTGCAAGTGCAACCTCTTAACTGTAATGTACCTCGGTCCTTCTTAGCTTGTTCTACTAGGACCTTGTGAACGACGTAACAGCACGCGGCATGAAGGACGATGCCTTGGGGCAGCGCTGAGCGCCTATGCTTGCCACGGTGCCGCCTCCATGCGTGTCGTGGCACCGCTTCCTCCGCGTGCCTGTTCACTTGGCTCTGGTAAATCATGGCTGAAAGTAGATATCGGCGATGTCAGCTTCTTTCTCGTGTGCCACGACGTTTAGGCATCCATCTACGCCTGTCGTTTCCTGATCAGATTCAATATTGGGCTACCGCTTGCCGCTTGTAGATGGGTAAACCTGAATACAGGTCGACTTTGCCGATGGCCAACTGCCCATGGCCAGCGATTCGTACAGCCACAGAGATGATGAACAGGGGTTAGTCGCTGACAAGTCTTGACATATGGCGAGGGGCATATACGGATATACTCTGCATATACGGATATACCTCGTTATATCTGATATACACTATGTCTGAATGCATAGTAAAAACAATATATCTAAAAAAACTAAAACGTCATATCATTTGAAAGAGAAGGAGTACTATTTTTATGGATGCCTTAAAGAAAATTAGGCTGGTATATTTTAAACCGAACACGGGACCTACTATAAGTTCGAGTACCTATGTTGAATCTGAGGCTCGAACCTAAGTCTGCAGTTCCACCACGAGAAATCCAATCAAGTTATGCTTAGTTTACATGTTCTGCTCTACAGAAATTTAACGGCTTATGTTTTATAGACATTTAATTACATGACTCATAGAAAGTTGGTAATCGTGCTAAGAGAGTTTCATAGTTTCATCCTCATGAAACTCACTTCTTCTCTTTTTTTTTTTCTTAAAACTGTTGCAACGTCATAAAAAACGCTTATGTTGCAGCTTATTAAATACAAACGAAACTCTGACGAGACTCCCACTAAAATTGGCCTAACAAATGAAAGATAGATGAAAGAACCTCATTCATTCCGGTCACACTAGTTGGTAAGTCGTTCTAATTAAAAGAGATGTACAGTCTTCAGCCCCAATGGACCATCTGTTTAATCTGCAGCCATAGAAATGGTGATGGGGCAGCTGGACAAGTCGAGTGGATCGTTACCCTGAAAGGGAACACACTTAGCAACGGAGGAATAAGAAAATCTCTAGCATTAACCCCTATTTTAGAGCTTCATACATGAGGCTACCACCATATCTTGAGTTCAAAAAATAACTCGAACTTTAGTAACAGCCTCAAATTCTGAACCCTGTTTTTCTAATTACTTATGTATTTTACATGGGTTTGACCTAATTTTATTCAACTAAATTTAATTAAATTATAAGGTCTATATTTAAATGCTAGGTATATAATAAATGCTTAGTGACACCTGGGATTTTTACTATAGGTTGGCTCAACTCAAATAGTTAATTGTTGTGTGCACTTGTCGAGAAGTTGAAAGTAACGAAAAATGTGTCACGTGCACGCACAGGAAAGACGTGAGTGTGTCATTGTCGCCCACGAGCCTCACCGACATGATGCGATTTTTTTCAAAGAAAACAAAAGTTTAGAATGCATATATGTTATGCCAGCTTGTTGACTTCATTGAGGTGGCACGAGTTGATTGGATGGAGTCACTGACTCGGCTTAGAGGTTTGACTTAAAGTTGACTTTAGTCAACACGTTATATGGGCTATTGGGTTCAGATTGGACATTCGTCTCATGCCGCTTTGGTTCTGGATTCTAGGACCCACCGAGCTGCCCTGCACATGGCGACAGTTATCATGGAGATAATTTGGATTTTGCTATTATCAAACTTATTTGTCATCCCATAAAAGAAATTCGCTAGAATGTCATTATCAAACTACGTACACACGTTAAAATGTTTTTTCTCTTATTTCTCTTATTAATTTAATTATTTTCTTATTACTCCCCAAATGATCTTTCTATTTTGCTCCTACCTCCAACACTCCCAGCGCTTTAGCCCCTATGTAGGAATGCGGTGGCTGATGCTGGCGTGTGGGGGCAGGGGTGGAGAACATTGGGCAGGGTAGAGGTTGGGTTTGGGCTCTGAAAGGCATGCGCGAGGTGCCCTTGGCCGGATAGTGCAGGTGGAGACTGACGGTGGGGTGTGGTGCACAGGCAGCTGACTGGGTAAATGGGAAGAGATTGGGCAGCGACAGCAAGGAGCAGTTGTGCACTAGTGCTATAGGAAGAAGAAAGAGAACGAAGGGATAAGGTTGTGGAGGGAAGGGCAAAACTAGAAGAGAAGATTGGGTGGAATGGAAAATAATTAAATTTGGGAGAAAATAGGATAAAGGCATTCCAACATGTGTACCCAGATTCATAATGGCATCTCGACGAATTCCTTTTATGGGATGATGGCAAACAGGCAAAGCCCAGGTTTGATAATGGCAAAATTCTAAATATATCGGTTATCTGGGGAACAAGTGAAACCAGCGAAAGTGCTCGGGTCACCAGTGAACATCGCAGATCAACAAGGAAACCACGACGAGTCCAACTAGGGGCCTCTTATCAATGGATGTTGAAACGACCTGATTTCCACGAAGGGAAATCCATAGAGTCGAAGTATATTATGACCGTTGTAGATCATATTACCCAAATTCCAGTCGAATACCACATCCATATAACGATAATATCAGAGTACATAAAGTACGGAATTACATAAATTATTACATCACCGCATCGGCGGAATCAAAAGTAGCATTCATCCAGAACAGCTTGGAGATAAGATCGCCAAAACTCAAGCGTAGGAACGAACCCCTCAACCGTCAAACTCCTCAGAGCTATACCCCTCAGCAGAACCTGTGTGGCAAAGTTTATCAGTACGATTTATACTGGCCACTCCCACCCTATGAGCATTGCTTTGTGGAAATTGGATGCAAGTTGGATATAATCAAAAGGAACCTATAAGGCTGGGGTTTCCTATGTATTAGCATATCAAGTATATAATAGTATAGTCAAGTTTTAACACCATTCCCACACATATTCCACCCCATTTCCATCTAGAGCCAGGTTTCGATCCTGGGATCGATATACCACCATCTCTATATCATCACCATACCATCGCTCAGTCGACAGGCCAACTCTCTCTCGGCACTGTCTCATGGCCCGTAGCCCCTGGCTACGACCGACACTCTCTCATGGGGGAAGAAGAGAAGGACTCATCTTGCTATCTAGTTTAAGCGAAACCCAGGAAAGGTCCATAGCCGACTAGTCGGCATATGTATCGATCGATCAACCAAACACTCTGCAGAGGTTCTACATAACCACAAGATCTGCCTTCTCCACTGACCGTCGTCAACTGGGCTGATTTTGGTCGCTTGCTAGCCTAGGATAATGCCACTCTACCATTCAGCCCTGGTACGCCCCAAGTCTAGTCTAGGATGGCTGAAACTGTGAGTCATGAGCCGAGTCCACAAGGTCTCCATGAAGTCTCGGAAGGGTGTGGGGGAAATCCTCCGCGCCCCGTACCTCCTTGCACTGTCCGCTATCAACCTAGCAGTAGTGGCAATATCCTACCAAGTAGTCCGGCCGTCCCGCACCATATAGGACGAGTGGTACGTAAGGCTTTCCGGTGAGTCTGAGTACTAGTAAGTCCTTAGAGATGACCAAGCCAGAATGTCTTTATCAGGGTTTTACTGTGCCACCACAGCACCTCCACCCCGGGCTCCTCCCATCATAGGTTCACACCCAGGGCCACCTCATATCACCAATTACCCACCACAGGTATCCATTCCAGGGGTGCCCAGGTAGCACCCCACGGCAAGACTTGCCCAGGCTCATCGTATATTCCAACTTTGTCGACACAACCCTCCCCCTCCACACACCCAAGTCACACACGCAGCACTCTCTCCAAAGTCCAGATAACTCTAGTTTCCACCACGCATCAATATAGTATATATAAGCGTAGTAGAAATAATAAGCAGTGAAATATAGCAGCGAGCGTGTGACTAGCCTAACAGCAGGGTGAGCAGGGGTAAGGTTGCGTCAAGGTAAAGGCCTTCAAGAAAGCATACTACCATGCAAGTCTTATCATAGTGTGATTATAACAATAAAGTAAAGCAATAGCAGCTCTATATTAGCCATGCGTAATAGGTCCTACGAAATTGAGTGGGATGTGGCACCTTTCGTGTAGTCGTCTCCGTACTCCTCATGGTACTCTTGGTCCTCGTCCGTCTGGTTCTCCTCCGAGTCTGCAAACGATCGCATTATAGTCGCGTTAGCGACGTCTATAGAATAGCACAAAGAAGCAATGAAAATTCAAAAGAGCCAAATGCACACAAACATGGGTCCATTGCGTAGAGCTCGATTTTAGATGAATTTTAGTCTGGGTTTCATATTTTTCTGAGTTCATATGAATTAGTTATGAATTTCCGAAGTTTAAATCATTTCCAAAAATGAAAAAGGCTGAATTAATCCTGGGCTAACACGTGTCACACTGTGACTGATCCGCGTGGCATGCTGATGCCAGCATGATGCCAGCATGGCGTCATCATCTCGGTTCCGAGCTGACAGGTGGGGTCCCGCTGACATCAGCTTGACGTCATCAACGTCATCAGTTCCGACAGGTGGGACCGGGGGCTCTTGGGTCACTGACATGTGGGTCCGGTCAAAGTCAACATCAAGTCAACGGGCGAGTCAATGGATCACCGTCACTGACAGGTGGGGGCAGAGCTGCTAATGTCAGCAGCTGACGTTATCATGACGTCAGCATGACGTCATCTCGGCTATTTCATCCTCTGACAAGTGGGTCCCACATGGCGGTGTCATTGACATGTCGCCCCGGTCAATGGTCAACATTGACCGGTCAATGGTCAATATAGGCCGGGCCTCGACTAGGCCGATTGGGCCGGATACGGGCCGGGCTTGGCCCACCACGTGGCACGCGTTGGTGCGGCCACGTCACGACCTTGGGCCTTTACTGGGCTCTGGTCCACCGATCCAGTGCATGGTGGACTGTGCGGTGTTGGTTCATGGACCGCAGACATGGTCTACATAGTTCGGGTCCACCGATCCTTCTCCTCTGTTTGGTTCACCAGGACCGGGTGCACGCGTGCGTGAACCAGGAGGGGAGAATTCCCCATTGTCCCCGACGCTCCCGCCAGTGGTGAGCTCACCAACGAGCCCCTCCAGCGACGTGGGTGTGCAATTAAGGTGGGCAAAAGCTTGGCCTTGCCATGGCGGGTGCCCCGATGAAGTTAACGTGGTGGCCGAGCAGCTCTAGTTGGCTGGCCACGGTGGCGGCGGTCCTCATACACCGGCGAGTGGTGGAGTGGTGGCTGTGGCGGTGGTACCGGAGATTGGTGGTGTGCACAAGCTCCCCGACGCTGCTATGGCCATGGCGAGCAGGTCAAAGGGGCTCCGGGAGCTCTCCACACCTCTGGCCACGGTGACGGCGGGCTTGGTCATGGCGGCGCTCCGATGATAGTACCGTGTGGTCGAAAGTAGGGTTGCGACGATCTTCTTGCTCACTAAGCATGCGCGCGGCATGTCTCGCGGAACGGCGGAGCTTGGCGTGATGTTAATGGCGGCGTGTCCACGGTGGGGTGGCCAAGGCAGCTTCGCCATGGCCGTGCTCTAGGCCATGGTGAGCACGCCCGAGCGTGTCTGCGTGCGTGCCCCGTGTGCGTGTGTCCAGTGGCCATGTCTTCGAGCAGCGCGTGCGTGCGCGTCAACCAGTGTGTGTGAGTGTGGGTGCTTGTGTGCGCGAAGAGAGTGGCGGCGTGTGGTGTGCTCGAGCAGGGATGGCCCGATGTTGACATGGCGTTTGTAAGCTCATGCTCGTGCGTGCAGTGTGTAGTTGGCCACGGCTTGACCTCAAATTGGCTTAGCATAGCACCGCAAGGCTGAAGAAGACGATCATGGAGGTCTTTTGGTGGTAGTTTGGCTAGGCCAAAGCTTGGCTTGAGCTCCGGCATGGTTTATTCATGGCAGCCAGGGGCTTGGAGTTGGTCTTAGTCGTAGGAGGCTTACCGCGGTGTTCTTGACATTGTGGTGCGGCGGTGCAGCGAGATGGTGTGGCCGTGTAGCTCCGAAAGCAGTGCAGTGCGGCGTCGCTCGCTCTGGCTCCGGCGAGTCCTCCCCGCAGCGGCTTCCTTCTCCTCCTTGCTTCTCCCTCCTCCCTCTCTCTCGGCTTGACGCTGTGTGGTGCTATGCCACCAGTGGCGGCGGTGAACGGGCTGAGGGTTAGGGCTCACAGACGTTGGCTTTTATAGCCGAGCTCCAAGGGCTCTAATGACAGACGGCGATCGGGCGCTAGTGATGCGTGCGGCGCATCCGATGGCCTACGTGCGGTAGCGTAAGCGCGGCGCAAGGGGGAAACAGGGTCATGCTTCTTGCGTGACCCCTTGGCCCATGCCTGCCACGCTGGTCGGCCCTCGGTCATGCGGGGAGAATGCGTGGGCGAGGGGAAGAAGACGCTACTGTGCTGACAAGCGGGGTCGGGTCGTCAGGCGCTTGGCGCGATGTGGCTACGTGCGGCGCGTGATGGCTAACGAGCGGGCCCGGCTTGTCAGCGGCTATGCGCGTGCGGGCGGCGATGCTGGGCTGGCTTCGTGGGCTACGCACGTGAAAGGGCAAGCGAGGCTCGGCTAGGCTAGCTGGGCCGATCGAGGCAGGCTGGGCTGAGCTGCTACCTCCCTCATTTGTTTTCCATTCTTCTTTTTCTTTTGTTTTTCTTTTCTTTATTTGCTTCAAATTGATTTGGAGTTTGAACCATATAGCTTCACACACTTATACATGGTATATGTAACTTGTCCAAGGGTTAGAATGGTGGCCTGGACTCATCCCATATATTTGGGATTTATTGGCTATTTTTGCTATACCGAAATTAGTTATAGTTTTCTATTTTATGTATTTTATCCTTTGAGTTGAGTATTAATTGTTTGAAAGTTTGTTAATTATTAAAGGAGTTAATCAAGTATCACATAAAGCAATGAAAATCCAAATCACATGTTACAATAATAATTATGCATGCAAGGTTTTACGTGTTGGGGATTTAAACACTCATATATGACATGTCTCATGATATGGTTATGAAAATGACTACTTAGGTTATACTTACATGCAATACTTAGGGTTGGCTCCTACACATGGCACTCAACATTGCATGGGGTTTAAACAAAAAAATTTCAGTTGGGATTTTTGGTGTGTGGATTTTTGTGTTGTTACAGATGTGGTGGCTCAGACTCGACAAAACTTGACAAGGGCGATATAGGAGCTTTGATGAGATCAGAAAAGCTCTTATATGGCACATTCATGTCAAGGAGTGGTGTAGTGGTTGTAGCTTGCTTTTGCGAAATGGTGGGTGAAACAGATAGGGAAATGGTTGAACCGGAGGATGGTCAAACAAGGGAGGTTGACGATGGCGGCAAAGCTTTGGCCATGGTGTCTAGCAGTGACGTTGCGGCTTGGTGAGGAGGTGGGAAGGTGTGGGGAGGAACTAGGTTGTGGCAAAAAATGTGAGTGATGCCCTTGGACTGCTTATATAGGGTAGAGCGGTAGAGGAGGGGTCGGCGGTGAGGATTGGTGAAGAGGCAGGGATGCGTGCAGAGGGCCTAGCTGGTGGCAAAAGATGTGGCACACTTATATATGGTAGAGATGGAGAGGATGAGGGGTTAGGCGGGCAGAGCTGGAAGGGGCAGAGGAGTGTAGTGGGAGTTAAGGGGCTAGGGTAGGGGCATTATTGCGACATTGCTAGCATAATGACGAATGTAAGGAGACAAACCATGGAGACGGTGAGCTCGAGCTCAGCTTGTCAATGACGGTAGAGGAGAATAGGGGATTGTCAGAGGATGGAGAAGAGTTATAGGATCTACATGTCATAGAAAGATAAAGGGAACTAGTGGTCTGCTGTTGTGTTAATGGGACATGCCCCAAGAATAGGAGAAGGAGGTGCATGAGGAGCTGGCCAATACAACGAATTCGGCTCGAGAAACAAGGACCGGGGGGTAAAATGAAATAGGAGAGAAGGAAGAAAGAATAAGAATTTTATGGATTGGGTTTATAACGACTTCATCTAATGATAGACAAATTATTTTGTCATTTTTAAGAGCTTTCCAAACTTACTGAAACTATTTAAATTTCGAAAAATTGAACAATTAAGAATTTATTTTGAAAGTAAGCTTTATGGCTTTGAAACTTTTCAAACTCATATTCAAAATATTTTTGAACTATATTTCCAAAAACAACTTCAATTTAATTTTGCATGGCATTGAATTATTTTTAAACAGTTCTTAAACTTTATTTTTAAAGCTAGTTTTTCAAACAATTTTTTGTGACCTTATTTTAGAAAGAGTTAAATACACAGGCGGCTCTTAAACTTGTAGTTCTGTGCCACTTAGGTCCACGAACTCTCAAACTCGAAATCCAGCTCCCTAAACTTGTTAAGTCATGCATCGTAGGTCCATGCCCCTTCATGTAACTGCTGACTAGGATAAATTTTATAAAAAAAAACACCTCCCTCTTCTTCCCCTTCCGAAAGCGCATCAAGCACTGCTCCGGTGGTTGCCTCCACCACTCCTCCGCGCGCAAGAAGAAGCACCAACAGCTCAACTTGGAGGTGCTTAGGCCACCAGAGATGTGCCGGAGCAGCTCGGCCGAGGCACTCCACGAGTGACGCCGCAAGCGCGTGCGACAGAGGGAGCAACATCCTCGACACTCGCCTCGTGCAGTCGCACGGACCAGAGCGGGCGGCAGCGGTGCCGGCCGAGGGTGCGGCGAGCGTCGCCACGACTGCCCCGCATGCTGTGGCCTTACCTGCAGCACGTGGAGTCTGTGGCCAACAAGATGGAGCAGCACCGCCGTGAGCTACGGCAGTTCGCTAATGCCAACGCGGACGCGGCCACGGTCAGTACCGCCGGAATAGCTTGGCCAGCAGTATGCACGCCGTGTCCACCACCACCTCCTAGGAGGCGCACTATTTGTTCTCGGGCGCCAGCTGCGCCGTCTCCGGCCCGTTGGACCAGAAGAGGTGTTGCAGCAGCTTGGCGCCGTCGTCTCCGAGGAATCACTCTAGCACAAACTCCTCGAGGTGGTCGAACACCTCGGGTCCCGCATCGCCAGCGGCTGGTACCCGCACAGCACCTCCCCCTTGGACACCTGGTACGCGCCGCCGCCATGGGATTGCAGCACAAAGTCCCTGCGCGCGTGGCCGGACTGCAGCGGGACCTGCGGCTGCATCCGGAGCATCTCATACACAGTGGACCGCACCTACGGCATGGACTCCCGGACGACGGTGAACCCAAACCCGACATCGGCGTCTTTGTCCATGGCGCGCCGCACCTCGTCCCGTAGGCACGGGCGCAGCCCCGTGGCATCGGCGATGTTGCCGACCTTGGCGATGAGGAAGGGCAGGAAGACGGAGAAGCCACCGAAGGCGTTGAAGCCGAGCACGAAGAGGATGTTGTTGATGGCGTCCTTCTTGCCGATGCCATGCTGCGTCTCGACATAGGCGATGGCCTCGGCGCCGTGCTTCTCGACGAAGCGGTAGAGCAGGTAGTAGCCCGGCCAGATGAGGAAGGACGGCAGTGGGAAGGAGTGGATGAGCAGCTCCTCCAGCGGCTGGATGAGGCCGACCTTCTGGGTGGGCAGGATCTGCAGTGCTAGCCATGGTGTCGAGCATGGCGCCGACGCCGGCGCGGAAATCGACGGGCCAGCTACGGGCGTTGTGGTGGAGGAGGTCTAGGGCAAAGGTCTTGATGCACGTGTGCTCGGCCTCCATGGTGTCGAGGTAGATGCCGATGCGGGTGTCCACCGGTGAAGCCGGTGCCCAAGTTGTAGGGCCGATGAGGATGTCGCGCTTGTCGACGAGGTTAGGGTCGAAGAGCGCGGTGAAGGCGGCGGCGTCGACGATGGCGACCATGCGCGGGTCAATGCTGACAAAGAAAGGGAAGGTGGGCGTGATGTTGGTGCAGAACACGGTGCTGCAGTGCGCCGCCGCGTGCTTTCAGAAGGGGAAGAAGAGGGACGTGATTTTTATAAAATTTATCTTAGTCAGCAGCTATAAGAAGGGGCATGGACCTGCGATGCACGACTCAACAAGTAATTTATCTTAGTCAGCAGCTATAGGAAGGGGCATGGACCTGCGATGCACGACTCAACAAGTTCAGGGAGCTGGATTTCGAGTTTAAGAGTTCGTGAACCTAAGTGGCACAGAGCTACAAGTTTAAGGGTCGTTAGTGTATTTAACTCTTTTAGAAAATAGAACAAAAACCTATCCAAGGCTTAATCAAATTTTCCAAATTCATTTTCTGCATAAGAAAAATTATGCAACCAACATGAATGCAACAACCCAACAAAATATTAACTTAAAAATTTTGTAAACCCATTTTTAAATAAATTGATAAAAAAAACTAACTAAAGTTTGATAATTTAAGAAAAAACCATTAAATTATTTTTATTGTTTGATATTTATAGTCCAAAATATAAATTTATGTGTATGGCATCTACATGAAACATAACTTTAGGTTGAGACAGTTGTTATATAACCCTTGATGGCTGTGATCTCGTAGTGGAGACCAATGAGTCCAAGACTTTATTTGATGATGTTACTGATAGTAAGGGCGTCTTCAAATTACTCCTATATCCTGAGAAAAATAAACTTCTAGCATTTAAGGGGGTGTCGGTGTGAAAAGTGATCAAGAAGTAAATATTTGTAGTTTTGTCATGCGTTGTGATCGGATGTGACCTAGCACTCAATAACACAAGATTTATACTGGTTCAGGCAACATGCCCTACGTCCAGTTTCGGTCGGTCGATGACTTTATTCCTGAGCTCAGGGGCTCAAAGTTTGTTGTGGGGTTACAAACAGGTATTGAAAGAGAAGGGGCTTGTTAAAGGCCTGGTCGGACTCTGAACCGAAGGGCTGAGAGCGACGAGGGCTCTAACACACGCTAAGTACTGAGGCGTGTACTCTATGTAGCTTCAGAGTTCTAGAGCTATGGAGCTATTCGAATGCTCAGATTATCTAGGGCCAGCCAGAGAGGGTCTGAATGACCGTCCTTGTTGGGAGAGAGCACATCCCCTTTTATAGATGAAGGGGATGGCCTTACAAGTTAGAGAGAAAGAGAGAAAGTGTGTACGTATGCTACCTAGTCTTGTTGCTCACGCCATCGGGTACGAGACGATTGTCGGGCCCCATAATACTATTCATGCCCAGACACGTCTGGTAGGTTTTACCGTGTTCGTCTGGTATGGTAAATGTCGGCGCCTACAATACCTTAAGATAAATGTCGGCGCCCACAACACTGTTTGGGTTCTGACACGCCTGAAAGGTTGCATAGTACCCATCTGACATGGCCTGGTGGTACTACCCTGCAGGTGTGCAGGGTATGGCAGGGTACAGTCCTCGGAATTACGGTTGACTTGAGCGCCTTGCCTTATCTGCTTCGCCTAATCCTTGGTGATATAGACAAGGCCCGATCTTCCGATAGGTACGATAGCGTCAATTGGTGGAGACTTGATGTTCACAATCTAGACTTCGAACCAAGACTGATTCAGACCCTCGCAACTAATACACCACTGCTCTGTTGGTTATCAACCACACGAACGCGATTGACCTCGCCGAGAAGGCTTTCCTGCAAGCGAATCGAGAACACAAGCAAGAATATGATGAACGCAATCTAAAATTGCAAATAAATATGAGGCTTATGATAACGAGAAGGAGTTCAAGTCTTTATTCGAAAGGACTAATCGCCATAGATGAACAAGATCAAGAACTAGGTCCCTGGTTCACAGCAAGCGGCCTTGGCGGCACAATTGCAGCAAAACAACATCTGTTTAACGAGGAAATCAAGAACTAAATAAAACCCAAACCCTAAGGAGAATGACGGTTACTAATTATAGAGCCTCGAACGTCACCCCCTGGACGCACCCCCCTAATGGGCTCTAAGACGATACACGGCCCAATAGACCAAAAGACGGTGTCGCAGCACCCTGGTAGATTCTGGACGCTGACTTATTTCGACGATTCCCGTTGATTACGAAGGGCTTTTGACGTGAGACCACTTGCATTGGCTTCCTTATCTAATTTTCTTTCCATCCATATGTGGATCATAAAAAACAGAGCCTGGACGCGCCCATGTGACCAGTTTTATGACAGACTGGTCCTAGAACCCGAGATAGGCTCAAACTTGATTTGGGCCTCTACCTTGGTGACTTGAACCGGATGAGCTTCGGGCCTCCTTCTCGGTTAGGACACCCTCGCTGATCTCCTCGTCCTCTATCTCCAAGTATGATTGTATGCATGGAGCTCATGTTCTTATCATCCTCCCTTTCTTGATGAAAAGCCATCATCGGCGTCGATTTCGCTTGAAGTCGATCCTACACAACATGAGGACAAACGAGGTTTCCAAAATAATGGGAATGGACAATGTTGTGAGAAAGAATATGTCCACATGTCTAGGTTTGTAGGATGTCTTGTCCTATAGACATGTAGTATGCTCGATTGAAATACACACGGTCTTTGTCAATACTATCCTACAAAAGATTAGTACTAACAAGAAATATATACTCCCTTTCTTTGGATTCCACTTGTGTTCGAAAAGCAAAACTAGAGGAATATGGCATAACAATAGTGTTGATTTTATTGTCCTCTGGTTGATCATTACTTTGCACAACAAAAGAAGAATTCAGATTTGAACAAATGTAAACTCATTGTATCAAATATTGTCCTTGGATGTTATATTTGCCAAAAACATGATATGTATGTCTAGAGAACCATGGTAAATCAGCATATGCATAAAGTTTCTTCTCTAAAGAACTAAGATTACACAAAACATCAAATTCAATGTAATCCAAAGTATTTAAAGAAGACAATAATTTTAGCTCATCAACTTCACTAGCATTATGAATAACAAGTCTATTTTCAGCACAAGTGTTCGATTTCAGCACACATATAGCATGATCATTCTTCAATGATGGCATGGGTATAACATAAATATCATCATGCAAGTCATCTTCGTCACAAGGAACATCAAGCAAATCATCTTGTGACAAAGATAAATCAAGCGAAGGCTCCACTAAAATTTGCTCTATCATATCATGATTGGTGGAAAAATTCAGCACATCAAGAGAACTATCACCTTTCGTGAATTTAGCATCATGGACATTATCTTTGCTCTCATGTTCAGCAGGAGTAATAGTTGATGGTTCTGAATTTTCACATGAGGCTATGAGCATTTCATTTTCTGTCACGTCATCCTCGCTCTTTTGTATACTGTCCTACAAACGGTTAGGCATAGCAGGAGGAATAACAAGAGATTGATCTAGTTGATGCACCTCATCATTTGAATTAATTATAAGAGATGGATTAACAAAATTTTCTCTCATAAGATTTTTCATATCATTCTATGTGTTAGGTTTATCTAAAAAACTTAAAGACTCCTATCAAGTTGATGTAGATTGTCTCAAAACACTAGTTACATTTTTAATTTTCCTCCGTTCGCACATATAACTTTGTGCAAAAATATTATCTATTTTAGTTTCTCACTCAATGTACTCATCAGCACCAATACCATCATAAGTAGGCGGGGAAGAAAGAATAGATTGACCTGCGGGAGAAGGTGTAGCAGCAATAGCGCGTGGCTCATACATCATTGATGTCTCATATCGGTACGTGTTGTAACCTGTCATTGTTAGCATCAAACAAGAAAACACACAAGTATGTATTTTTCTATCAGCTACTATAGGATGTGGTCAAGGAGTAAAGTCACACACTCTCAAGTGTCTTACCGCGGTCTTATAAGTGTTCTTACCAAAGCAACAGTCGGTGACTGTGATACCGTTGTAGCTTGAGTGTAACAGTTGCAAGGCGAACCTGTACTTGGTTAGAAGAAAGTGGAGCTTGGACAGACACAATATAATAGCAAGGAATAGCAATAATTTAATTCAGAAATTGCAAGATTGAAAAGTAGTCCCAAGCTAGTATATGTCGTTGGCCTAAACTTGTCCTGGACCTAGTTCAAGCAAGCAATACAATACAACTCAGCACAAGGACTCAAAAGGATGCAAGTACTTCTGAACTTTTTTTAACTTTCTTTTTCTTTCCTTCTTTATTTTTTTCTTTCTTTTTTTAGGTGCGGCTTTTTTCCTTCTTTTGGTTTTTGCACCTCTTTGCCTTTTTCTGCCTTTGATTGATTTTTAACCAGATAAGTGCCGCAATACAACCTTCAAATATATCATGTGGTACAATGCAATTAGAGTTTAATTTCCCTCTGATATAATGCAAGATTCAAGTTCTAGGGTATCAAAAAGCAGCACGATATGTGCTTCCAAAAGTAGCTATCCAAAGTCCAACGTATGTGCTAAAGAAGAAACCAAATTGGACTTGATATCTATTAGATGAGGAATTATGCAAATCTTCCTATTTCTTGTCTGCTCACGTACAACTAAACTTTCCTTTTCTTTTTTAGCAAGATGGCACAACGCATCTGTACTTTCTTGACTAACTATCAAATAAGAAACCAATCTAATATGTGTATACAGGGCCAACTCAGCATCAAACTGAGAGGAACAAATTCGAGAAGAACTAGACTCTGACTTGAATAAACCAACGAACACAACGACACACAAGGGACGGCCATTCAATAAAGCAAACTAAAATTAAAAAATATTGCGATGGCACAAAGGGACTGTAGGATAGGGAATATGTGGCAGTGTTTTTTTTTTCTTTTTGTGGACTCTGGGTAATGAAAAATAGATTTAATCTAAAGAGAAAAACACAGAGATATACCTAACGGGCAACTAGGTCTTTGATACCACTTGATGTAGACAAGGCCTGATCTTCCGATAGGTACGATAGCGTCGATTGGTGAAGACTCGATGTTCACGATCTAGGCTTTGAACCAAGACTAATTCGGACCCTCGCAACCGTTACACCACTGCTCCGTTGGTTATCAACCACGCAAACGCGATTGACCTCGCCGAGAAGGCTTTCCTGCAAGCGAATCGAGAACACAAGCAAGAACGGGATGAACGCAATCTGAAATTACAAATAAATATGAGGCTTATGATAATGAGAAGGAGTTCAAGTCTTTATTCGAAAGGACTAATCGCCACAGGCGAACAAGATCAAGAACTAGGGTCCTGGTTCACAGGAAGTGGCCTTGACGGCATAATTGCAGCAAAACGATGTCTGTTTCATGAGAAAATCAAGAACTAAACAAAACCCAAACCCTAAGGAGAACGACGGCTGCTAATTATAGAGCCCCGGACGTCACCCCTCTGGACACGCCCCCTTATGGGCTCTAAGACGATACACGACCCAACGACCAAAAGACGTTGTCGCAGCACCCTGGCAGATTCTGGACGCTGACTTGTTTCGACGATTCCCATTGATTACGATGGGTTTTTTATGTGAGACCACTTGCATTGGCTTTCTTATATAATTAGCTTTTCATCCATATGTGGATCGTCGAAAACGGAGCCCGGACGTGCCCGTGTGACCAGTTTTATGATAGACTGGTCCTAGAACCCGAGATGGGCTCGAACTTGATTTGGGCCTCCACCTTGGTGACTCGAACCGGATGAGCTTCAGGCCTCCTCGGTTAGGACACCCTCGCTGATCTCCTCATCCTCTATCTCCAAGCATGGTCGTATGCATGGATCTCATGTCCTTATCACTTGGGTCCTCACCGAGCGGGCGTCCCCGGTCGATCGTTCCCAGTCGACTCCGACCGCGTCGGTTGGGGAAGAATCACGAGCGGAGGTCCGACGTATCCCTAGTCGGAAAAGGAGGTCGGAGTCGGACTATGTCCCCTCCTTGGCCAGGCCTTTCAGTCGGAGACCGGACCGTTCTTCTGGCCGGTCGTTAGTTAACTGGGCCAGGCCGGGAGGCGTGCTTTGCCGCTGCGCCGTCTGCTGGGCCGAGTTTTTGCTGGTGAGTGGACCCATTGGGGACCCCGGGTTTATGAACTCGATTGGGGGTGTTTGGATTAGAGAGCTAATAATTAGCCCATGTTCTTGATACCGATTAGAAAGCCTAAATGTAGGCTAACTCTAGGCTAATAAGAACTAATGAGGGTTAATTGGTGGTTAGAGTTCATTAGTCCTTATTAGCCCATAATTACCTTATGTTTAATCCATCTTTCACAAGATGGGCTAATTTTTAGCCATGGGATCAAACATGCCCTAAACATTGTCTTAAAAAGAATATAACTCTAGCACCTACAATCTTTAACTGTAGGCACAGTGTTCTAAAAAGAAGTGTCATATACATGCATGATAAAAATACTATATAGAGTTTTTGTGGATGCAATAACTTTAGTTACACATGAAAATAAAAAAAGTGAAGTGCCTATCTCATTTTAACTGTTCACTGAGTTACCTTCAAAATATGAGAATCGCATGCTCTGCGGCACATCCACGACACCCCAAAGCACAGGTGGGAACCCATGTGACTAAGCATAAAAAAGTCATTGTCTGACACAAAGAATCACCGTACGGGGTCACGTCAGGCTAGTGGCTAGCTCAATTCGGGCAATAATGTAACTTACCGCAGGTGTGTATCACTTGAACCCCACTAATCACCAAACACTTGTTAGACAAAAAAATCAACGAATGATTAGATGAGACATGACTTTACTTTTTTTTGAAAAAGATTACTTTCATGATTTTTTTTAAAAAAAATTACAAAGTTATGTTCATAACTTTTGTGTAATGCATTTTACAAGACGAAACTTATAACTATAACTTTTTATTATAACGTTTTTGATACAGTGTTTGGCATAATTTTATATCATGATAACTTTTTTATGATTGAAGAAAAATCGGTAGGTCAATATGAAAAATAAAGAGAGAAAAAAGAAGATAAAAGTAAAAGGAGAAAAATGTGAAAACTTCATGGATATACACAACGATCGTCGTTTGCTTCAAACCGGGTACAACGCTGCATATAGGGGGAAAAAAGAAAGAAAGTGCACCCTATGACGTAGTAACGTGGGAAACCGCCAGGCCGAGTGGAGCGTTTCGTTCCGGGACGAACGATTGCCAATCTGAATTTGCGGTATCATTTGAGCTTATACTATCTGAATTTCCAGAACGAACGCCACATATGCCGTCTTCGTGAAAACTAGCCCGCATGAATACACGCGGCTAATCAGTAAGATCGAGGCAACTCCCCGGCAGATGCCGAGACAGTCACGGTCACGGGTGATTCTTTGGCTTTTCCTTTTGCCGACTGACGACTCCCATGCTGCGTGCTATGGGTTCTGTCCCTATGACTGTACTACATGTGTGGGAACCAGGGCCAGGGCAGCTTCGTTGATGGGGCATCTGTGCATCCCTCTCGGTGCCAAAGCGACATGTACACTGGAGCAGTGAGCCAGGACTTTATTCAGATCAGCGGCACCGAAAGCCAGCAATTGTGTGAACGCGTATGATTATCTGTTCGGCAGAGGTCCTTGCGTCCTCAATGACAACATACAAATAGTAGCCAGAAGAGACTTAGAAATAATAAAAAACAAACACTACGGTGGAGAGTCATGTGAGCTGTGAGAGATTATTTCTGAGTGATCATGCTAGACTAGCTATTTAGAAATCGCTAACTATTCGATCTTTCTTCCTGATAACCAATAGAATTCTACCTATTTGGGAGACGCCCTTAGAGCGTCCGCAGTGTATAGATGCGGGGTCGGCTCTTTGGGTGGGTCCCATAGTGATGTGATGGCTTATAGTATTTAGTTTCCAATGTGTAGAACCGGGTCTGAGTTTATAATTGGGCCCACCATTTATTACTGTCTGTCGATCCCCTCTCTTTCCTCAGTCTGACTTCCGACGCGCGGGAGAGAGGAGAGAATAGGAGCGGGTTCGTTGGATAGGAGCGGCTTCTTCATACAATCAAGTACGCAGTGTATAGGACTCGGTCCTATGGTCGCATTTATTAGATCGAACCGGCTAAAAAACGCCCACCGCGGACGCCCTAAGTGCTCAGTCCGGAGGAGCCGGAACACTTTATGAGAAGCCACCTTTCGTGGCTCTCTCCTCCTAAGATGTTTGATAAGATTCTCCGCCTTCTTCGCAGAAACTAGAGCTGGAGAGTCAGAGTCGTGCCAAACTGGTTCTAAGCACAGGTCAAGTCATTGTCTGCCACAAGCCACAGGCCAACAAAGGATCACACGGGTAGTGCAGTAGTACGTGGCAACCTCGTTTTCCAGAATGCTCCTATACAAGGACGTCATTAGCAGGTAAGTGCAAATGCCCACAGCCCACTTGCGTCTGTGTGCATCACTTGAGCCTACACTAGCTCAAAACTAAACTCTTGATACAGCCACACCAGCAAGGCAACAATGGAGGCGGCAATGGTGAGCGCCTTCTCAGGGGCAATGGGATCGGTCCTCTCCATGCTCGCCGGCTTGCTGGAGAAGGACTTCAAGCTGGCTAGAGGTGTGAAGGAGGACATCGTCTCCCTGAGAGACGAGATGAGAACCATCAACGCTTCCCTCATGGAGCTGTCTCAGATGGAGGAACCAATCGACGATCTGCATAGGGAGCTGCGTGAGCTGGCCTACGACATGGAGGACTGCCTGGACATCTCCATGCACCGCCTCGGCGACCCTAGTAAGGCCGGGTTTCTGCGCGAGCTCAAGTCGCTCAGAGCGCGCTGTGAGATCGCCAAGCTGATCAGTGCGCTCAAGGCTCGAGTGGCGCAACTAGGCAATCGACACAAGCTGATCCTCCAGCTGCCCGAGCGTCCTCGCGCTGTGTGCGTCGACCCTCGGATACAGGCGCTGTACCAAGACCCTGCCAGCCTTCAAGGCATCGGCGGCCACAGGGAGAAGGTCGTGGAGGAGCTCCAGGATGGTGCACCCCAGCTGAAGGTGGTGTCCATCCTGGGGACCGGAGGGATTGGCAAGACAACTCTCGCCAACCAGGTTTACACTGCCATCCAAGGCAAGTTTGACTGCACCGCTTTTGTATCGGTGTCCCGAATCCCAGATTTCGCCAAAATCTTGTCAGATATAATCCAACAGTCTGGGTGGTATTCTATAAGCCAAGATGATGAGAACGAACTCATTAGTCGGCTCCGTGTACGTCTTCAAAACGTAAGGTACTACTGCGCTCTGTTGCTCATACGGTTATGCTATTCTTTTAACAACAAAGCAAAAGATCTGCCTCTGCCTTGTGTGTTTGTGGGGTCACTCCGGGCCTCTCGCCCTCGTAATTGAACATGCGGGGAGAGGCCGAGGGTTTCCCAGGAGTGTGCTCAAGCAAACGTGTGAGAGTGAGCGAAGGTAATGGTCCGTAGGGCGATGGAAAAATGCGGATTAAATACTCATTAATTTGCTCGGGATCACCGGCCTCTGCTCTTACACGAGCGCCCCAGGTATTTATAGGTAATACCCAGAGGCGCAATAAATTTACATTAGGGCCAAGCCCGACGGAGCGACTACTACATAACGGCCAAGGGTACGGCAGTAATCTCCCTCCCTTGGCCAACTACTCTATACCCTAACCACCTTGATGGAACCGCTGCCGCCGCCAAGTCGGTTTCTTCCTACGGTGGGCACTAGACCTTCGCGCATTCCGGCCGAGGGTCGACTCGGCCTCGCCAGCTTGCTCTCCTTTCGCCGTACTCCTCCCGCGATGCGGGCCTTCGCGCACGGTACTCGGACACACGGATGAAACATGGTACACCGGAAATCCTCGCCGCGAGGGTTAGCACCCGCTGCGAGGTGGTTTAGTCTGACTAAAAGAAGGGCGGAGCGCCGGGGGAGGAGCGGTGCCGGGGAGGCCTCCCCCAACAGTGTTTTTGTACCTATACTGATCACGGTATTTTAGAAAAATCACACTTAATAATCAAGAAAAAAGAAAGATCTTACAGTCTCATGCGAGGCAAGTATAGTGCGGAGAAGTGGAGTATGAAGCTCGATCTAGCATTCTCATTTTGGTCTTGATATGCTCTCAAAATACAATTTTGCCATGCTAAACTCGCTAATTGTAGCACACAAGTCTTCAGATTTTGCGATAAACCCCCTGTGAGGCATGCTGACCATATGATGATGTCGCCCTCACAATGGCAATGCAATGGTACCCACTTCCAGTGCCTTCCCCGTCTCAGGCCCCTCTTGGACCATGTGGCTCGGCGCTTGGCCCGGGGTCTTTGTGGTTTAGGTGAATTGTGATTGCTAGGCCTCTGCTAGTTGGGCCGGTGCAAGCCGCCGAGCGGCTAACATATCGTAACCCCGACAGTAGCCCCCTAGCGTCTTGGTGATCTCTGACAGTGAAGATGTTGAATCTTGACTGTATCATCATTCGTTGCAGGAAAAAAACGTGGCAGGCGGGCAGGCAGGCCCACGCACGCAACGCAGCTGGACGATCGGATCGTCGGTCTGTTCGTTTGGCTGTGGCTTATTGTAAACGATCGTAAATTTTCAGCCGGAACAGTATTTTTCTCTCACACAAACCAGCCAGCAGTACTTCTTCACGAACCAGCAACGATACGAACCAGCCAACCGAACAGGCTGCGTATTCGTAGTGGGTGACTGCTGATCAGGTGCGTGGCAGTGGGCATGCAGTGGCAGTGGCAGTGGCAGCAGTAAAACGTGGCCGAGGATAGATCTTACCGGCCGGATTTTGGCAGTATTGATACCGCGCCGCGGTAGGCTATCTGCATGCACCGGCCGGCCGGGGCCGTTGTTAGTGGGGAAAGGGGTGATAGATACGGACAAGACTGTCTCCAACAACCGTTACCTAAAATACAAGATCTATTCTACGTTTGTATAGCGCTACAGGTAAATAGTTTAATACTTATTTTTGTCTTCTCCAACAACAAGATCTAAAAGAGAACCCTTTTTACGAATGGGTCTCCAGGAGAGAGGATACTCAGATTTGGCTTATATATCTTCTGATACCCAAAAATAGGTCTTCCATATAGGTACTCTGTTGGAGGCTATAGATATTCTGTTGAAAATCTATTTTAGATTTAGGTTCCTGATGGGTCTCACGTTAGAGAGAGCCTAGGTGAAGATATTAGACTAGCACGTTGGCCCCTCAAATGTTAGGGCCACGCCATCTCATAATTCAGAATGTCACGTGAGCAATTTATCAAAATTTTTAAAAAATTGGACTTCATGTGGTATTGTTAGCGATCTTAGGGTGCGAAAATGCATTTTGAGAGACCATGACCTAAATAAGAATGCGGGACAGGTCAAGGACCACTGATGAAGTTTAGTTCTGTCAATATGTAAATTTTCTTGTCAAAATAGTTGTTGAGTCAAAGTCTCAACTTATGGACCATGTAGATGACCAAAACTTTTACATCTGTGATAGGAAGAGTTGACTGACATGCACTAAACAGTATGAACTAAGAGCAGCATTTTTCTTTTGGCCTTCACTAAGCTCAGTCGGTTAGGTTACTTGTAATATAAATTGACCACTTGTGCTTAAATTCTCCATTTGACACGTGTGCTTGTATTTTTAATTAAAATCTAGGATTTAGCAGCACCATTCTTTGAGTAGTATTAGGCGTGCCCATCGACATAGAGGCACTTAATTTATTGGCTTAGTCTTTCAGAGATGATCATAGTCATAAGTGTAGACTTTGTGTGCATGTTTGTGAGCCTTTGGATTATATTAAAAATAGACAACCAATGCAATAAAAAGTATGGTAATTTATATGACCACATTGTATTTCTTTTTACTACTAAAATGGCAAAATCATATTTGTACCGTTAATACCTGATACCTGATGTGCGCCCCCAGCCCCATGGTGCGTTAATGTTGCTCAAAATAAAAATTATGGCGATGGATCGACTAGAAATGGACCGAAATAGCCAAGTTTGGTTACCTGCTTGCACAATTTTCAAATTTCTTGGACTTACCTGTACACAGTCTTCATATTGAACTAGCACAATATGCTGTCTTGATACAGATTATACATTTGATTTTGTACATTTCTGCTTGTGGGAAGATTTATGCATTCAGTATTTATTTCTCTCTAAACCACAATGTGTTGGCAAAATTGCACTTAAACTTTTCCCTTTTGTCTAATCGAGCCAATTAAATGTAGTCTAAATTTGTTGATTTGGGGATTTTAGCTGCTTTCAAATGCTTAATCAAGCTCTTATTAACATTTACTGTTAGATAATTGTGAGCTGTATTTTTATGCAATATATGTGTGATGAATTTCATTTTTTTCCCTGGCAGGTACCTTATTGATATTGATGATATGTGGACAATAGAAGCATGGAACACTATCAAGTGCTGTTTTTGTGGAGAATAATTGTGGTAGTAGGGTTATAACAACTACACGTATTGAAGATACAGCTAAGTCATGCAGTTCTAGCTTCTATATGGCTATGTCTACAGGATGGAACCTATTAATGATGTTGACTCAAGGATATTATTTCACAAAAGGATTTTTCATTCAGAAGATGGTTGTCCGCAGCATCTAAAATGTGTTTCCAATGAAATTTTAAAGAAATGTGGAGGGTTGCCACTAGCAATACTTACCATAGGCAGCATTTTGGCGAATCATCAGGATGTTGGTTCGACGGAAATCTGGGAGAAGATAGTGCATTCCTTTCGTTTCCAGATGGAAAGAAGCCCGGCTTTTGAATGGCTGAGACATGTGTTTAATCTTGGCTACAATGATTTATCTCTAGAACTCAAGACACTACCGGAAAAACGTCCTTTGCCGAGATCCGAGATTTTTGCCGAGAGCAAAAACGCGGGCTCTCGGCAAAGAAAACGTTTGCCGAGCGCGGCTCTCGGCAAACACCGGCCGTCGGCAAGTGACAGGATTGCCGTGGGCCTACATCTCGGCAAGTAACAACTCTCGGCGAAGTGGGCCGTTTTGCCGAGAGCCGCGCTCGGCAAAAAATGCCCGTCGGCAAAACGGTCCTTTGCCGTAGGCCGCGCTCTCGGCAAAATCAGGCTCTCGGCAAAACATTGCCGCGGGCCCATAGCCGTGACCTGCCCTGACGGCGTCACCGCTTTGCCGAGAGCCCCTCCGTTACTGCTCTTGGCAAAACTCTTTACCGAGCGCCGCTCTCGGCAAATATTTGCCGAGAGCCCCTCTCAGGCTCTCGGCAAATGTGGTTTCTATATTTCATGTACATGTGTTTCTCTTCTCCTAACTCTCTCCAATTAAATTATTTTTTCTTTCATATGCCCCAAACTTTTTTCTTTAGACATACTACATGTTGTACTCAATATTAAAATTTTGTGTATTTTTGTAATTATTTGCTATATATAATTAATTAATTGCATTTCAAGGAGTTTTTTTAATCGATTAAAATTTGAACAGCGATTGATTTAAACACGGGAAAAAATTAAGTAGAAAATGATATTCATGCTATTTATGCATTATTGAGGGCAAATAACATCTTGTTGACGTTTTTTTCACCTTTTATTTTACGAATCGAAGACCACGAACATATGTCGCCCAACGATTTAAAAATTCTTAAAAAAGGAAACAAAGTCGGAAAATTGTGATATTTGCAATGAAGTCATGGTATCACACTTGGAGGCTGTGGTAAAAAATTGAAAATGTTTCGCACAAGTGGTTGCGTATGATTCTTACAATCTGAGACATCTCCGAATAAGTTTCATAAAGTTGAGAAGGATCCATTAGGATTTTCAAACAATGTCAAGGTCGAATTAGTTTTGGAGTTCCAAACTTTTTGTATAGCCATTAGAGAGCATAAGTTGTAAGACGGCAAAATTTCTTATTTTTCCGGAGCCGTTTGCTGTTTATTAATTTTTTTTTGGATATTATTTGCCGAGAGCTTCAGGGGATTGCTCTCAGCAAAGGCTCTTTGCCGAGAGCAACTGGGCCCGCTCTCGGCGCAGATTTCTTTTTTTTACCTGGCCTGGATCAATGGTTTGCCGAGAGCTGGCTCTCGGCGAAGAGGTTTGCCGAGAGCTGCTCTCGGGAAAGATTTAATTTTTTTTAGAAATATCATTTTTTGTTCAGTTTGCCGAGAGCTACTCTCGGCAAATAATAATTTTTATTTCTTTTTTAATATCTTTTTGTGCAGATAGCTAGTTAAAAAATTCGAACGAAATTTGAAAAAAAAAACTTTACCGAGAGCCGGTTCTGGGGGCTCTCGGCAAAGGGGGAAGGTTTGCCGAGAGCCTCCCAGATCTGGCTCTCGGCAAAGTGGCTTCAGACACTTAACTGTTTCGGCGCCTTATCTCTCTCACTCTTCACGCACACACTCACACAGCCGCCGCCGCGAGGAGCGCCGCCGTCGTTGCGAGGAGCGCCGCCCAGCTCGGTGTGCCGCCGCCACGAGCCTCGCCGTCGCTCGAGCCCCCTCGCCGCCGCAGCCCCGCAAGCCCGCTCCGGCTCGCCCCAGCCCGCCACACCCGGCCGCGCGCGCTGCCGCCGCCGCTCCGCCCGAGCCTCGCCGCCGCCGCAGCCCGGCCAGCCCGCCCCATCCCGCCACATCCGCCCGCACGCGCCGGCTGCGGCCGCCGGCCCGCCCCAGCCCCGCCACGCACGGCTGCGCGCGCCGCGGTGGCCGCGCTCGCTGGTCGTGCCCTCCACGGCCGGCCAGCCCGTCCAAGCCCGCCCAGCCCCAGCCACGCCACGCCCCGGCGCCACACATGCCCCTCCTCGCCCGCCCCGCCGCGCGCGCCCCTCCTCGTCCTCGCCCTCGGGCTCGTCCTCGCCCGCGCCCTGACTCCCTCGCGCGCGCCCCGACTCGCCCTCGTCCTCGCCCGCGCCCCTCCTCGTCCTCGCCCTCGGGCTCATCCTCGCGCGTGCCCTGACTCGCCCTCGCGCACGCCTCGACTCGCCCTCGTCCTCGCCCTCGGCCTCGTCCTCACCGTCGGCCTCACCCTCGGCCTCGTCCTCGCCGTCAGCCTCGCCCTCGCCCTCACCGCGGAGAGGAACAAGGTATACTAAGTAGTATTAGTGGTAGTAGTAGTTAGTAGTTGTAGTAGTAGTCTAAGTAGTACTAGTGGTAGTAGTAGTAGTCAGTAGTTAGTAGTTGTAGTAGTAGTTAGTAGTTGTAGTAGTGGTAGTAGTAGTGGTAGTAGTAGTTAGTAGTTGTAGTAGTGGTAGTAGTAGTTAGTGTAGTAGTAGTTGCATTAGTTAGAGTAGTAGTTGTAGTAGTGTTAGTAGTAGTTAGTAGTTGTAGTAGTGGTATTAGTAGTGGTATTAGTAGTAGTTAGTAGTTAGTAGTTGTAGTAGTGGTATTAGTAGTGTAGTAGTAGTTAGTGTAGTAGTAGTTGTAGTAGTTAGAGTAGTAGTAGTTGATAATTAAGCAGCATGTGGTTCCTTGATATATATGTGGTTGTCGGTCATCGTGCCGTGGTTTTCTTTCAGGTTTGGAAACCTCACCGTTCAGGGGAGATGCTGCCGAATTTTTGAGTTGACGTTATTTTGCTTCTTTCTTTCTGCAGGAGCCGAGTCGGAGTACCCCGGTGTCCCCAGGTCTGCCCGCACCGCGTTGCCTCACCACTGCACCGACCCGCCACAGCCCCGCTAGCCTGACTTCACCGCCACCTAAGGTATAACCACTCTTTCTTTGTCCTGGTCATGTATCTCCACGTAACCCAGTTAGGTGTCTCCCGTTCGAAAGAGATACGGTTAGAAATATGCAGATCTTTGCATATCAATAACTTGTGTGAGATGAACTTAGCACTTTGAGATGGACATGTGTTGTTGGATTTGAGATGTTTAGATGGATTATAATGTGAGACATGTGATGTGGATGACATATTTGTGATATATGTGATGTGGATGATGTGTTATATTTGTGAAATATGTGTTGTTGAAGCTGGAAATATAAACAAAAATAAAAAATGCTCTCTGGACTCTTTGCCGAGAGTAGGGCTCTCGGCAAATCTGCCTCTTTGCCGAGAGCTTGGTGGTCGGCTCTCGGCAAACCTATTTTTTTTTGAAAACCACCCCGGCCGCAAATCTTTTTTTTTAATAATTCTTTGTCGACGGTCGCTCTCGGCAAAGAAGTTCTTTGCCGACGGTCGCTCTCGGCAAAGAAGCTATCACACCGTTAGCGGTTGTTTGGCCGTTACTAGGGCGCGCCAGTTTGCCGAGAGCTAGAGTTTGCCGAGAGCCTTGCCATTACTCTCGGTAAATATTTTGCCGAGAGGGGCTCTCGGTAAAGAATCCTTTGCCGGTAGATATTTTGCCGACGGCTCTTTGCCGAGAGCTGCTCTCGGCAAATAGTTTGCCGAGCGTCAACTCGTCTTTGCCGAGAGCTTCGGGCTCTCGGCAAAGGCCGCGAGTCCGGTAGTGAGACATGCATGCTATATCTTGGAATTTTCCCAGAAGATTGCAAAATAGTTAAGGATGATTTGTTGAGGCGATGGATAGCTGAGGGTTTTGTTACTGAAAAGCATGGTGACATCCAAGAGGAGATTGCAGAGAGTTACTTCAATGAACTAATTAACAGAAATATGATTCAAATAGCTGAGTTCGATGACTGCGGGGAAGTATTTTCTTGTCGAGTGCATGATCTATTGCTTGACCATATCATAATCAAGTGCACAGACCAAAACTTCGTCACTATAGTTAATGACCAACAAAGCACAAAAGGCCCTTTGGATGTTCGTCGGCTATCCCTTCATGTCAAGCACTCATCAGAAAGAAATGGCGTTCTGGAGAACATGGCTCTGACCCAGGCTAGGTCATTTAACTTCTGCGGGCCTGCCCAATGGCTGCCTTCTCTCACAAAATTTCGACTTCTGCGAGTTTTAAATCTTGATATAAATGGTTCCATGGATAGGCGGTACGACATGTCTTGTATACACAGTTTGTTCCAACTGAGATATCTGAGAACCAACGGAATTGGCAGTAATAAGAAACTGCTAACACAACTGCGCAAGCTAGAACAACTGAAGACACTGGAGGTGGCCAGAGAAGATGGTTATTTCGTTCTGGATGCTCAGATGTTACCCTCGACGTTGTGGCATCTGAATCTTCCGGCTGTTGTGAAGCTGGCAGGTGGGATCGGCCATTTGACAAACCTCCGTACATTAAGTGAGTTCGAAATAGAACTCGGAGATGTGGGGAGAATGAAGGAGCTCGGCGAGCTGACCAATCTCAGGGAGCTGAAGCTGTTTCAGTTTTCATATGTTGTGGGAGACACTAGTGAAGTTCTACTCTTCCCTCTGCAAACTCGTCAACCTTCGGTCCATAGTCGTCCGCAGACTCGCAGAGGACGCCTCAAAGAAGATGTCTTGGCTCGTTGGTCGCCGCCGCCATCTCCGCCGTCTACATGTGCTGGAATGCATCTTCTCTACCATCCCAGCTGATTGGATCACCCACCTTCATAACCTCGGCAGCTTGGAGATCGAGGTCCGGTCGCTGCCAAGCGATGGCATTGTCGTTCTCGCCAGGCTCACCTTGCTGGTGCACCTCAAGCTTCACATCAAGGAGCATGTCCCCCGAGAAGGCTTCGTGGTTTTCCACCAAGTGGCGTTCCCAAATCTCCGGGAGTTGTGGTTCCGATGGGAGGCGCCTTGCCTTGTGTTCGAGGCGGGAACCATGCCGAGGCTTCGGAGCCTGGTTATAGATTGCTACGCGAAAGGGGCGCGGCAAGCCGATGGTGTGCTTGACGGCATCCAGCATCTTGGTAGCCTCGTGGAGTTTAAGGTACATGTTTACGAGTGCGAGGGCTACATTTCCATGATGTTGCAATGCGCCGACCGTAGGAGACCACGAGTGGAGGAGCAACGGAGGTGGGACGAGACAAGCCTGAAGGCTGCGCTCAAGGAGGCCATCAGCAAGCATCCGGGAAGCCTTCGCGTTGTCATCAAAGATATGTAAAAAGCATATATTGTATGGTTACAAGTAAAAAAGCCTTCGCTCAACGGGGGTGGGTCAAAGCATGATTTAGGGGAGACTATGTAAAAAGGTGCATTTCCCTCTTGGAGCAAATAGGCCAATAGATGGCGTTACAAGTAAAGATATGTATGGTTAGGGATAACTGAATCGAATACAAGCTTTATTAGAAATAAAGATAGAAATAGAATCCTAGATGTGAAAGAAGATTAGACCCAATATAACATATCTTGTATGCCATGGAGTCATGCATGGTAATGGTATCGGTGTTCCTCCTGTTTTCTTTAAAAAATCTTTAGGTCTGGTTGCACATGATCATGAAGTCGTAATGCTTCCACAGTTTGAGCAAACCACGTCCTTCTATGACAACTGTACCTGAAACGCCATGCCTATTCAGACAAACAAATGTCATGCCAACTCATTCTCATGCGACCTTATTATTAAAAAAACTCATTCTCATGCAACAGTTACGCATCCAGAATAGTCTTGCAGCATGTGCAGGACGTGCATATCATTTGATAGATAAGACAGTGCATAATATCATACCTTTAATTTCGGCTGCCAACGTGTTGGTGTTTCGGACCGGCGGGCCCTCAACTAACTAGTAAATTTGTACTGCGTGTTCCTAATCCCAGATGGTGATGCAAAGAGACACAAGGTTTATACTGGTTTGGGCAATGGGTGCCCTACGTCCAGTCTGAGAGGTCGATCTTGTATTCCTTGCACCGAAATGCTCGTAGTAGGGGGTTACAAGCAGGGCGAGAGAGGGAGCTTGTCCCAGGTCTCCGTGTGGAGCGGCGTGGATTGCTTGAGATGTTGATCTCAAGCAGCGGGGAAGCTCGTGTGTTCGTCCGTGTGTTTATGCGTGAGTTCGTCGCGTGGGCGTAGGCCTAATCGTAAGTGTCCGATCCTAGAAACGGCCCTGGTCCCTCCCTTTTACAGTTGAAGGGGAGACAAGGGTGATACGTGCGCTCGCTACACGGCGTCGTGCGGACGGAGGCGGTATGTCCGAGCCCTATAGCCTGTTACTGTGGCGGCGTGGGCGACGGAGTGGTCTCGTCCTTGAAGTACTGGGGCGACGCGTCGGTCACATCCGATCCTGTGCGTCGTGGGAGCTCCAGTGTTATCTCTGAAAGGATCAAGATGCCCAAGAGGGGGGGGGGGTTGAATTGGGCTAATTCTAAATTCTCTTGCAATAATCAAATCCTACGGATAGCCCAATTAACCCCTTGTGCCTAGAAAAGTGTTTATATCAAACTAATGCACAACAACCTCGCAACCTAAGTTCCAAACTTACTCTAGCAAGCAATTCTATGGATGTAAAAACAAGTATTGAATTGCTCAAAGTAAATGCTCAAAGTAAGTGCTCAAAGTAAATAGAGAGAGAAAGGAACGCGGCGATGTTTTGCCGAGGTATCGGAGAGTCGCCACTCCCCACTAGTCCTCGTTGGAGCACCCACGCAAGGGTGTAGCTCCCCCTTGATCCGCGCAAGGATCAAGTGCTCTCTACGGGTTGATTCTTCGACACTCCGTCGCGGCGAATCACCCAAAACCGCTCACAACTTGAGTTGGGTCACCCACAAGCTCCGCCGGGTGAACACCAAACTCCCAATCACCACCAAGCCGTCTAGGTGATGGCGATCACCAAGAGTAACAAGCACGAACTCTCACTTGACCACGCGAAGCCTAATGAGAAGATGGATGCACACTTTGCTACTCTTGATTTGCTAGTGAGGCTACTCTCTTGGATTCTCAAATCACAAACACCTCACTAGGACCTTGCTCTTCTTGGCACTCACAAACGTGTTTCTCAGCTGTTGGAATGAGCAAAAGATACTCCACTCACGAGTGGAGCTTCTATTTATAAGCCAGCCTGAAAAACGAACCGTTATGAGCCTCTGCGGGATGACCGGATGCTCCGGTCGTGATGACCGGACGCTCCGGTCAGTTCAACCCGTGAACCAGTTTTCAAGTGATGACCGGACGCTGTCAGGGTCTGGTCAATACCGACCGGACGCGTCCGGTCGCTCTTGGATGCTTACTGTAAACGACCGGACGTTGGATACACAGGGTCCGGTCACACTGACCGGACGCGTCCGGTCACTCTTTCCCAAGTCTGGACCCTTACTGGAGTCGACCGGACGCTGGCCCTCAGCGTCCGGTCACATGACCTCCCAGCGTCCGGTCACACCAGACTTGATCCCCTTGGTCAAATGAACTGACCGGACCCTGCGGCCAGCGTCCGGTCGCACCGGAGCCAGCGTCCGGTCAGTGTTTGACCCTCCATTCACTTCCAACTTCCGAACATATGTGAATGAAGTTTGCTCCAAAAGATCTTAGGCATTCATAGGAGCTACCTAGAGCTAGTTTTAACAAGTGTGCACCACACCTAACTCACTAGACTCAACTAGGTCAAGCTACCCGTTTATACCCCCCTTCATAGTACGGCCAAAGGAAAAAACAAAGTCCTAAACTACTCTAAGTGTCTCTCCAACTCCAATCGACACTTAGAACTAGTTATCCTTAACCTTGTCGTCCAACCTTTGAAAACCGAAATGATTTCCATCGTAGGGGCATGACAACCTCGATTGCCCAATCAATCTCCATTACCATGACCTAACTTAATTGTTTCTGCAAAACACACGTTAGTCATAGTAATCTTGTATTGACATTAATCACCAAAATCCAATTAGGGGCCTAGATGCTTTCAATCTCCCCCTTTTTGGTGATTGATGACAATACCACCTCGAGTATGTTATGGAGTGAGGTTTTTTTTGATGGGCTTGGTTCATATAAGCTTTTATCAATGAGAACAAAAGAGTTAGTCACGCTTATATGACCCAAGCCAACACAATGTACTCAAAGAATATAAATTAAGCATGAGTACTAATAACAAAGCTCATTTGCTTCGAAGTATAAACGCTGAAGCAAAAGCAAATGAGCATTCCACAAATGATATGACATATAGATAAAGCAAAGTAGAAATCACACATGTCAAATATCACAATCACATAGATAGCACTATCACATATATATAATAGTATGCATGAAAGTAAACACACGAATGCATAAGTAATAGTGTATCACACAAATAAAACTCCAAATGTATATAATAAGCTAATACTAGATAACTAGCTCCCCCTGAAACTCGCTCCCCCTAAGTCTACATACTCAAACCCTCTCCCCCTTTGGCGTCAAACACCAAAACCTAAGGGTCGGTCGGCGGGGCTGCAGCGGACGAGTCGGGCGCTGAAGTACGTGGAGCAAGATGGAACTGGGCGCCATCATCATCTGACCCTGAGCTCTGAACTGACTGACCCTCTGAAGCAGGAAGTGTCGCTGAAGCGGTCTGGGTCTGAGCTGGGGCTGGTGCTGCCTGTGAAGCTGCAAGTATGTCTGTCGTAGGATCTGACGAGGCGACAGATGAGGGGAGCCTCTGAGTAGTCATGATAGCTGGAGCTGCTGTAGATGGACCGGCAGTATGCATGTGAGGCGGAGTAGGCATGCCGGTCAACTCACTGAATGATGCTCCAAGACTCCTGGAGACTGATGACTCAGGCACGAATAGTGAGGAAGTCTGCTCTGGTGAGAAACCCGTGTGATAAGGAGTGAACTGCGGGGCTACACCAGGTGAGGCTAACCACTGGGACACCTGTACAAGAGGTGAAGGAAACTGAGCTAGAGGCTGTCCCTGACTCTAAAGCCCGATGGGCTGAACTGCTGGAGTCGTCGAAGTGGTAGGAGGCTGTGCAAGCTAGGGCGAAGTCTGTGGCAGTGGGATCCCAATGGCTGTCACTACATGCTGCATGAATCCCATGAGCTGCTGCTGCATAAGTAACTGCTGGTGCTGAAGGAGCTGCTGCTGCCACTAAAACTCGTCCTGACGAGCCTGAAACTGTGCAAAGTTTGTAGCTGTCTCCTATGCCTGTTGTGTCTGATCCTACTGCATCCGCTCAAGAATAGCAATGAGAGCGGGGTCTGTCTGTGGAGCAGGTGGAGCAGAACTAGAGCTACCGGCCTCTGCATCGTGTCTGCGTGGAGGCATCTGAGGTATAGGCTGGTAGTCGTCGTCGGAGTTGTCACTGTACTCACTCACCTCCTGCTGTGCCTCTAGCTCCTCCTCCTCAGTGGCTGCAATCCCTCTGATGATCTCGTCCTGCTGAGCTGCAGACTCTGGCACGTCAAGACGACGGCTAGGCTGTCTGGGTGCCGGAGGAGTGGCGTGTCTGATCCTCTATGACAGGTTGTAAGCTGGGAACTCTGTAGTGGCACCTGTATACTCATCCATCATGCCAGGGGGCTTATCAATCATAACTCTGCGGATGAGGAACGTGATCCAGTGAGCATAGGGAAGCTGCCTGCGACCCTTGAATCCCTCAGCTATAGTATCCTCCATCTCTGAAAGAAGGAGGTCCCAGATGTCAAACACTGTCATCTGCATGATGGCATTGAGAAGCCAGAGCTGTAAGCGAGTTAGGCCCTCCCTATATCCCAACCTGGGAAGCAGTGTCCTCCTGATGATGGCCTCTATTATCCTCGCTGTAGGAGTCAAGTCACTGGGGTTCCTGCTCGACCCCTCACCAAAAGGCTCCTTGAAGCAATGCCGCACTAAATCTGTAGGGGGCACCTGCCCTCCATGAGGACGCCTGGGAGGCCCCTGCTGTCCATAGCAAACCTCATGCATCTTTACAGGCTGCTCCTGTAGTCTCAGTATCTCCCTGGCTCTGCCACTAGTCACTCTGTAGTCTTTGCCGTTGAAGGCAAAGTGAATGAATCTATGATGAGGATCGATGTAGAGCGAGGCATAAAACTGACGAACCCAAGAAGGTACATATATCCCTGTCCGTCCAATTAGATCTGACAGTCCTGGCAAATATGACAAGTATTGCTGAATGCCCTCTCCGGCTGCTGCCACAATGGACTCTATCTGACAGACCCTCTGTGATCTGAACACTGCCCCACTGTTAAGATATGCATTGTAGAAATCCTCCTGCAGTGGCGTGTAGAACCCCACAGCTGCTCTCTCATCCCTCCTCGGAGGAAACCAAACCTCAAACTCAACAAACCGCAGCTGCTGAACCTGCCTAGCTGTAGCGGCCCTCAAGTCGAGGTGAACCACTAGAGGCGGACCCTATGGTCTGGGCGGAGGGCGTGAACCCCTGCGTTGTGTAACTGGCCTCGGTGGAACTGCAGCACTGGTACGACTCGAGCGGCGTAGCTGAGGTGCCGGCTCGGTCTCCTGACTCTCCTGAGTCTCCTGGGCTAGCTGAGGCTCTGTTGGTGGGGGCTACTACTGTGCTGACGGACCCTCCTCAATGGCAACCCGTCGTCCTGCAAGCGTGGCAGTCCCGGCTGGACTACCGTGACGACGCTCAACCTCCTCAATAGCAGCTCTGACTGCGGGTGAAACTGGCTGATCTGTAATGACAACTCCGCTGCGGGTACCACCTCTCTCGGCACGCTCTGCGGCCTCTGCAACAGCTGCTGCTCTCGCTGTCTCTGCATCGGGGTACTTGCGCTTCTTGGATGTCAACTGCTTGGTTGACTTGCCTTTAGATCCGGCTGGCTGGCGAGGCGGGGGCCTCCTATCATCATCACCTAGGCCACCACCAACATTCTTGGTGCGAGCCATCTGAACTGACAAGATGGTGAACTGCTGCTGATGAAGATCAACTGTCAAACTGCCGCTTTCGAGGCTTGGCCTCGATCCTTACTCGTGAGCTTGGCTCCGAGTTAACTGCCAACTGCCAGACGAAACACAACGGAACCGACTCGCTGCACGATAGAATAGATGGATTAACAAATAAATACCATATATCTAATAGATGCGAAATCCTAATAGAGAAAGCAATGTAGATGCGAACTTGAATCGAGTGGCTTTCTACCTGACGATCAGCGATCCGAGAAGAGATAAGATATCACGCGGGGGATCCTCGGAACCGGGCTAGGGTTAGGTCAAATGCCCTGAATGCAATGGGGAATCAGTGCATTTAGAATTGATCTAGGTCACAATTGGAGATCAAGATTGAAACGCAAAACTCACCTTACCAAACAATGGGAGGACAGGGCAAGAGCACTTGGCGAAGATTTGCAGCCTTGGCAACGGTGGAACGACGAGCTTGGGCGCGAGGAGGCCGACGAGGAGCTAAGCAGGCGTGGTGGCGCGCGGGACGGCGGTGCTCTGAGATGAGCTGGCGCGGGGCTCGGTGGCGCGCTAGGCCGGGGCGCGAGGCTCGGCTATGGGCTCGGGGAGGCTGCGGCGGCGCGGCTAGGCAGGGGCACGGAGGCGCGGGCGCGAGGAGGCGGTGGCGCAACCGTGCGGCGGCGACTTGGGCGCGGGTCACGACGGCGCTGGTTAGGTCAGGGAAGAAAAACTCGAAGGCCCGTATAAATAATCCCCCAAACCGTGATAGAAAAGGAAACCGAAAAAGGGTCCTGAAGAAGCGCGAAATCCACTGACCGGACGCTCCGGTGGTAGCGACCGGACGCTACCACCCAGCGTCCGGTCGATTCTAGAGAGGTCCAAATCCTCTGGAATCGCGACCGGACGCATCCGGTGGTCCATGACCGGACGCGTCCGGTCAGTACAACTTGGTCATCCTCCGATCGACCGGACGCTGAACCCTTTCTGACCGGACGCACAGACGCAGCGTCCGGTCACTCCTTCAGTAGCAGTTCACCTCCTGTGAACTGACCGGACGCTGGACAGCATCGTCCGGTGCAGCGTCCGGTGCACCTTTTCAAGCAAACCTTCAACCTTCCTTCGCGCTGCCTGTTCCCAATCAAGTCCCAACTTGAATAAGATCCAAATAAACACCAATTGGGACTGATGTGAGTGACCTCTCTCAAACCCTCATATTTTTCAAAGTATTTTGCCTTAGGCTATAATTCTTTTTAAGAAAATAGGCAACAAGAGGGCAAATGGAACAAAACGACAAAACAACATTCATGCATATGTAATGCTTGTAAGTAAATCTAGTTGCTTGCCAAGTTTGATCCAAGGTTAAGCTTCTTCACACGCTTTTCGGCGGTTATCTTAACCATGTTAGACAAGCCCTATATGCATTGCCACAAATTAAACATGTTGTATATTACAATGAATGCAAGGGACAACACAAGCTCAATTTTTGGTGAAGTTACTAAAATCAAGTACATTAAGCTCATTTCGCAATCTACAAAATGTAGCCTCATCTAGCGGTTTAGTGAAGATATCCGCTAATTGATCTTCGGATCTTACACCTTCTAGTGATATATCATTTTTAGCTACATGATCTCTTAGAAAGTGATGGTGGATATCTATATGCTTGGTGCGAGAGTGTTGAACCGGATTATTAGCAAGTTTTACCGCACTTTCATTGTCGCACAAAAGAGGTACTTTCTCTAGAACTACTCCATAGTCTAGTAAAGTTTGTTTCATGTATAATATTTGTGCACAACAAGCACCCGCGGCAATGTATTCTGCTTCGGCGGTGGACAAAGCCACACTATTTTGTTTCTTGGAGGACCAAGACACAAGTGATCTACCAAGCAAATGGCACCCTCCGGATGTGCTCTTTCTATCAACTTTGCATCCGGCGTAATCCGAATCGGAATAGCCAATTAATTCAAATAAAGCTCCTTTGGGATACCAAAGGCCAATGCTTGGCGTGTGCTTAAGATACCTAAGGATTCTTTTTACGGCAATTAAATGTGTTTCCTTAGGACTAGCTTGAAACCTAGCACACATACACACACTAAACATGATGTCGGGCCTAGATGCGGTTAAATATAACAAGCTACCAATCATAGAACGGTAGAGAGTTTGATCAACCGAGTTACCTCCCTCATCTAGGTCGAGATGTCCATTGGTAGGCATTGGGGTCTTGATTGGCTTACATTCATCCATCTTGAATCTCTTGAGAAGGTCTTTTGTGTATTTCTCTTGAGAGATGAAGATGCCTTCTTTCATTTGCTTGACTTGAAAACCAAGAAAGAATGTAAGCTCACCAATCATTGACATCTCGAACTCCTTAGACATCAATTCACCAAATTCTTTGCATGAGTCTTCATTTGATGATCCAAAGATAATATCATCAACATATACTTGACAAATGAAGATATGCCCATCAAGCTTCTTGGTGAATAGTGTGGTGTCGACCTTCCCAATGGTGAAGCCCTTCTCAATAAGGAAATCCCGAAGGCGCTCATACCAAGCTCTTGGGGCTTGCTTAAGCCCATATAGTGCCTTGGACAACCTATAAACATGATTAGGATATCTAGGGTCTTCAAACCCGGGAGGTTGATCAACATAGACTAGTTCATTAATAAAGCCATTTAAGAATGCACTTTTCACATCCATTTGATATAGTTTCATTTCATGATGTGATGCATATGCAAGAAGGATACGGATGGCTTCTAATCTTGCAACCGGTGCAAAGGTTTCTCCAAAATCTAAACCTTCAACTTGAGAGAACCCCTTTGCCACTAGTCTTGCCTTGTTCCTCACAACAACACCTTGATCATCTTGCTTGTTGCGGAACACCCACTTTGTTCCAATCACTCTTGCACCTTTTGGTCGCTCTTCAAGATTCCATACTTCATTGCGAGTGAAGTTGTTCAACTCTTCATGCATGGCATTGATCCAATCTGGATCTTTTAGAGCTTCTTCTACCTTGGTAGGCTCATAGCAAGAGACAAAAGAGTGATGAGCAATAAATGAGGTAAGTTTTTGAGATCTAGTCATCACCCCCTTTGTTGGACTCCCTATGTTGAGATCTTGTGGATGATCTTGTAGGAGAGGTGTATTTCTTCTATTGACCACTTGAGGAGGAGGTTGTGGAGCATCAACATCTTGTGCTTGTACCACCATTTGCTCATGGGAGATATGAGTATCTTCATTTTCTACTCTCCCAACTTTATCACCATCTTGTGGTACATTTGATGAAGAGGGTTGGTTAATGACTTGTACATCATCTTCATCATCTTTTGGCTTGATGTCTCCCACTGGAATATTCTTCATAGCCTCCCTCAATGGTTCATCACCTACATCATCAAGATTCTTATGTGCTCCTTGGGAGCCGTTAGATTCATCAAATTCCACATCATATGTTTCTTCAACCAAGCCGGTGGCATGATTAAATACTCTATATGCTTTGGACTTCATTGAGTAACCAACAAGAAAACCTATATCACAACGTCTTTGAAACTTCCCTAGGTGTTGCCGCTTCTTGTAGATGTAGCACTTGCAACCAAACACCCTAAAGAAGGAGACGTCCGGCTTCTTCCCATTGAGCAACTCATATGGTGTCTTGACAAGGAACTTTTGAAGAAATAGGCGGTTGGATGCATAACATGCGGTGTTAATTGCTTCTGCCCATAGAGCTTCGGGGGTGTTGTACTCATCTAGCATTGTCCTTGCAAGAGTGATCAAAGTCCGGTTCTTCCTCTCAACTACACCATTTTGTTGAGGAGTATAGGTTGCGGAGACTTCATGTTTGATTCCAACTTCATCACAATAAGCTTCTATGTTTGTGTTGTCAAACTCTTTGCCATTGTCACTTCTTATCTTCTTGAGCTTCACTTCAAATTCATTTTGTGCTCTCTTGGCAAACTTCTTGAAACAAGATGCAACTTTGGATTTGTCATGAAGGAAGAACACCCATGTATATCTTGAATAGTCATCCACAATCACAAGACAATAGAGATTTCCTCCCAAACTCTTGTATATTGTTGGTCCGAATAAATCCATGTGTAGGAGTTCTAGCACTCTTGTGGTTGACATGAAAGCTTTGGTTGGATGAGTGTTTGCAACTTGCTTGCCGGCTTGACATGCACTACAAAGCTTGTCCTTCTCAAACTTCACATCCTTCAACCCTCTCACCAAATCATTCTTCATAAGCTTCTTGAGTGAGCTCATCCCAACATGAGCAAGTCTTCTATGCCATAGCCACCCAAGTGTTGTTTTGGTGAATAGGCAAGTCTTCAAGTTTGCATCTTCGGAGGTGAAGTCAACTAGATATAAGTTGTTGTATCTAAATCCATTGAATATCACTTGATTGTCATCTACCTTAGATACAACCACCTCCTTCTCGGTGAACAAGTATTGGAAGCCAAGATCACACAATTGACCAATGGATAGCAAGTTGAAACTCAATGAAGCAACATAGAGCACATTTGAGATGGAATGATCATTTGATATTGCCACTTTGCCCAATCCTTTGACCTTGCCCTTTGAATTATCTCCAAATGTTATTTTCTCTTGTCCATCTACCTCTTCATGTAGTGAGGTGAACATACGAGGATCACCGGTCATATGTTGAGTACAACCACTATCAATAACCCAATGACTTCTACCGGTCTTGTAGTTCACCTACACACAAGAGATTCAAGCTTTAGGGATCCAAGCTTGTTGAGGGCCCTTCATCTTCTCAACAAGTGACTTAGCCACCCAAATTTTCTTAGGCCTACTCTTGTTGGGGGGACCTAAGAACATGACTTTCATCTTTCCACTCGAATCTTTTCTAAGCATGTAGTGAGCATTGAAAGCAAAGGGTCTAGCATGCTTGGGCAAGGGTTGTGGTGGTGGAGTTTGACACTCATGAGCAAAATGGCCTTCTTGTCCACATTCAAAACATCTCTTTGGCTTTGGCTTTGGCTTTGATTGTTGGTGTTGAGCTTGAGCCTTCTTCTTCTCTACACTTGCCATATATCCAATGCCACTTCTATCCATCTTCATGATGGTATTCATGAGTAGCTCACTTTGGAGATGCTTGCCTCTAGCAAACTTGCTCAATCCCACCTTGAGATGTTCTTTCTCCATCTTAAGCTTCTTGTTCTCTTCCTTGAGAATATCATTGTTCTTCTCCTCCTTGAGTTTCTTGATTTCTTCTTTTAACTTCTCATTCTCAAGGATCACCTCTTTGTCATGATCAAGAGTTTCTAGCACAATGGTGTTGTGACTTTTCATCTCTTCAAGATCTTTCATGAGCTTCTCATTGTTACTCTTGAGCTTGACATACTCATTATAGTCATTGCATTCAACCACTTGCTTGCCCTTGCTACTAGATCCATGCTTAATGCTTTCATCAATTAAATCATCACATGAGGTAGCTATATCAATCTTAACAACATGGTTAGTAGCATCATGTGGCTCATTTGGTAAGAATTCTTGTGCAATGATAAGGGTATCATAATTGATCTTTAGAGTTGCATATTCATCTTTTAGCTTATTGTGACTAGTGATAAGCTCATTGTGTACCCACTCAAGTTTATCATTTTTATCTTTAAGCTCTTTCTTAGAAGATTTGAGCTCCTTGAGTTTGGATGATATAGAATCATTTGTTTCCTTTAGCTCATCATTAGCCTTTTCTAATGTATCACACTTAGCTAAGAGTGAATCATTTTTAGCATCAAGTTTTTCATTTGTAGCTCTACTTTTTCTAATGATCTTAGTGTATTTTCTTAGTATTTTGACAAGATCATCATATGTAGGTGAGTCATCATCATCGCTATCACTATCATCATCACTAGCATGTTCATCATCACTACTATCATCACTCTTAGTTACCTTGCGTTCACCTTTGGCCATAAGGCATAGGTGTGTAGAGGATGATGGCGATGGTGGCGATGAAGATGCAAGATCAATAGCAATGGCGGCCACCTTTTCATCGTCACTATCATCATCGGATGATCCACTTGATGAATCAATGTCCGTGAGCCAATCACCGACAATATAGGCCTTGCCACTCTTCTTCTTGAGCTAGTGAAGAACTTCTTCTTCTTGCCATCAAACTTGATGCCACTCTTGTTTAGCCTTTTTAGCATCTTGGTGGTCTTTTTCACCATGAGGGCAAGGCTTTCTTCATCATCTTCATCACTTGAGCTCTCATACTCAAGTCTTGCTTTGCCCTTGTCTTGGCTAGCTTTGAATGCTAAGTCCTTCTCTTTCTTCTTTGTAGAGGATGAGCCATCTTGTGGTGTGATGTGCATGTACATCTCATGAGCATTGATCTTTCCCAAGATTTGTGTCGGTGTAGTGGTGGAAAGATCACCTTGATGTAGCATGGTCACAATGTGCCCATATTTGTCAATGGAGAGGACACTCAAGATTTTTCTCACAACGTCGGATGGTGACATTTGAGTGAGTCCAAGCCCATTGACTTCCTCTACAAGAACATTTAATCGAGAATACATCTCATTAGCACTTTCTTTGGGAAACATCTCAAAAGAATTTAGCTTTTTAATCACAAGATGATAGCATTCCTCACACTCACTCTTGGTTCCCTCATGGAGTGCACAAACGTCCGACCATAGTGCATGGGCGTCTTTGTGGTTCCTTACACGATTAAACACATCTTTGCAAAGGCCTCTAAAGATGGTGTTGCGAGCCTTTGCATTCCATTTTTCATAATTCACTTCATCGCCTTGAAGTTGTGCAGCATTCCTAGGTGCTGGGAACCCTTGAGAGGCGGCTTTAAGAATTCCAACATCTAGAGCTTCTAAGTAAGCCTCCATGCGGATTTTCCAATATGGAAAATCATCTCCCTCAAAGATAGGAGGAGGTCCATCCCCGTGAGACATCTTGCTCTAAGCGATTAAGCTTAAAAACGTGAGCACGAGGCTTTGATACCAATTGAAAGGATCAAGATGCCCAAGAGGGGGGGTGAATTGGGCTAATTCTAAATTCTCTTGCAATAATCAAATCCTACGGATAGCCCAATTAACCCCTTGTGCCTAGAAAAGTGTTTATATCAAACTAATGCACAACAACCTCGCAACCTAAGTTCCAAACTTACTCTAGCAAGCAATTCTATGGATGTAAAAACAAGTATTGAATTGCTCAAAGTAAATGCTCAAAGTAAGTGCTCAAAGTAAATAGAGAGAGAAAGGAACGCGGCGATGTTTTGCCGAGGTATCGGAGAGTCGCCACTCCCCACTAGTCCTCGTTGGAGCACCCGCGCAAGGGTGTAGCTCCCCCTTGATCCGCGCAAGGATCAAGTGCTCTCTACGGGTTGATTCTTCGACACTCCATCGCGGCGAATCACCCAAAACCGCTCACAACTTGAGTTGGGTCACCCACAAGCTCCGCCGGGTGAACACCAAACTCCCAATCACCACCAAGCCATCTAGGTGATGGCGATCACCAAGAGTAACAAGCACGAACTCTCACTTGACCACGCGAAGCCTAATGAGAAGATGGATGCACACTTTGCTACTCTTGATTTGCTAGTGAGGCTACTCTCTTGGATTCTCAAATCACAAACACCTCACTAGGACCTTGCTCTTCTTGGCACTCACAAACATGTTTCTCAGCTGTTGGAATGAGCAAAAGATACTCCACTCACGAGTGGAGCTTCTATTTATAAGCCAGCCTAAAAAACGAACCGTTATGAGCCTCTGCGGGATGACCGGACGCTCCGGTCGTGATGACCGGACGCTCCGGTCAGTTCAACCCGTGAACCAGTTTTCAAGTGATGATCGGACGCTGTCAGGGTCCGGTCAGTACCGACCGGACGCGTCCGGTCGCTCTTGGATGCTTACTGTAAACGACCGGACGCTGGATACACAGGGTCCGGTCACACTGACCGGACGCGTCCGGTCACTCTTTCCCAAGTCTGGACCCTTACTGGAGTCGACCGGACGCTGGCCCTCAGTGTCCGGTCACATGACCTCCCAGCGTCCGGTCACACCAGACTTGATCCCCTTGGTCAAATGAACTGACCGGACCCTGCGGCCAGCGTCCGGTCGCACCGGAGCCAGCGTCCGGTCAGTGTTTGACCCTCCATTCACTTCCAACTTCCAAACATATGTGAATGAAGTTTGCTCCAAAAGATCTTAGGCATTCATAGGAGCTACCTAGAGCTAGTTTTAACAAGTGTGCACCACACCTAACTCACTAGACTCAACTAGGTCAAGCTACCCGTTCATACCCCCCCTTCATAGTACGGCCAAAGGAAAAAACAAAGTCCTAAACTACTCTAAGTGTCTCTCCAACTCCAATCGACACTTAGAACTAGTTATCCTTAACCTTGTCGTCCAACCTTTGAAAACCGAAACGATTTCCATCGTAGGGGCATGACAACCTCGATTGCCCAATCAATCTCCATTACCATGACCTAACTTAATTGTTTCTGCAAAACACACGTTAGTCATAGTAATCTTGTATTGACATTAATCACCGAAATCCAATTAGGGGCCTAGATGCTTTCAATCTTGAAGCGGGCGTGGCGGTCGGCGTGCTGGTCACTGTGTGTTGACTGCGTGAGAAGCCAAGGCTCAGTTGGTGCCGAGGCTAAGCCATCGTGGGACGCTCGGCAGACATGAATCCCGGGGTTGCCGAGACCCTAAAGTAGATTGCCGAGGCTTGGAGGGAGTAGTTGGTCTCATACGCTGATTCTGAGGCTATGGTGACCCGGACTTGACTCCCCATGCCGCGTTGTCTCTAGGGCGGGGGCTAGGTGGCACAGCGTAGTGCAGGCGCTGATCGTGGGCACAGCACCAGAGCACAGTGGCCGGTAATCCCCGCCGCGCCCTGTCCAGGTCGGTATGGCGCTGATGTGACTTCTTGTCCCATCGGCCACTCTGCAGTGTCGAGCCATCGTTCGGCTGATATCGCGGGAGTAGTTGGTGCATTAATGGGATGCGACGTGCTATCAGGGAGACTGGTCGAGGCGGAAGCGACAGGTTGTTGCCGAGCCAGCCTCGAGCGATACGGAGAATCGTTGTCTCATTTGAGGCTTTACGCGTGGGGCCTCGGGCGAGACGGAGAATTGGTTCCTCGTCAAGGCCTCGCGCGAGGCGGAGATTTGGCAGGCCGTCGAGGCCTCCCATGCGAGGCCTCGTGCGAGGCGGAGAGCCGGTGGGCTCAGACAATGCTAGAGGTCAACCGATGGTTTACCTTTTGGCTTTGTCTTTGATAGGGCTTAAGTGATTCTTTCGGTAAACATTCGGGGTACCCCATTTCATGGTACCCGACAGTAGCCCCCGAGCCTCAGGGAGAGAGTGAGCGCTCTTCTTGAGGTTTTGACGAGGCTTGACTTGCGGTAGCTCCTGGCGGAATAGTGTTTTGTACTTCGAGGCCTCGGTGGGTGCGCGCGAGCGCACCCGCCGGGTGTAGCCCCCGAGGCCCTGGGGGAGTGGATTCATTCCTCCAGGGTCTTTTTCTCACATTGACCGAGGGATGTTATCGTATTTGTCGAGCCTACAAGTGCGAGTTCGGGTCGCGGGGTCTCGGCAAAATCGCAGGAAGAACCCCCGAGCCTCTACACGGAGCGAGAGGGCGATCAGGAGTCCTCCTGACTTTTTGTGCGACCCTCGTGCTTCCTTTTCACTCGGAAGGAGGGGTGGAATATGCCAGGCTACCCTCGGTGGGCGCGAGCGGTGACACTTCCGGTGAGCTATTATCGGGTAAGTTCGAGTGGAGGCCCATGCCCTGTTCGCTAGGGGTCGGCTAGCGGTCCAGAGACGCACTCCAAGAGTACCAAAGGGTTTCTCTAGTGGGTGCCGAGGACGTTCGCTGGGCCCTGGTGGCTCGGTGCCTCCCTACGGTGGGATCCCATTCGGAGACCTCCCTGCCGGTCTTGGACACGACTTAGGGCATCCCAAGCGTTTCGCTTGCTTGGGCCCTGGCCCCGTACGGGCTCGCCTATAGTCGTCCCTGAATCTGTTGCCCTGGGGCGGCTGTCGAAACCCTTAGGGGCCTAGCCTTCGAACCCCTAGACCGTAACGGGCTCGATGCCCTTTATCGCGTTTTTTCGAGTCTTCAAGTGCGGGCTTGTGTCGCTTGTCTTTGTCTTGGGTGCAGGAGGAGCCCTCAAGCCTCCGCATGGAGCGAGAGGGCGGTCAAGGGTCCCCCTGACTTTTTTGTTCGACCCTCGCACATCCTTTTTGTTCGGACGGAGGGGTTGTTTGCCGAGCCCACTCATGTGCGAGCCTGGGTCGCTAGGTCTCAGCAAAATTGCAGGGAGAGCCCCTGAGCCTCTGCATGGAGCAAGAGGGCGATCAGGAGTTCCCCTGGCTTTTTGTACGCCCCTCGCGCGTGAGGGTTTGTTTGCCGAGCCCTCCTCGGGTGCGAGCCTAGGTCGCGAGGTCTCAGCATATCTGTAGGAAGAGGCCCCTAGCCTCTACACAGAGCGAGAGGGCTGTCAGGAGTTCCCCTGGCTTTTTGTACGACCCTCACACGTCCTTTTCACTCGGAAGGAGGGGTTGTTTTGCCGAGCCCCCTCAAGTGCGAGCCTAGGTCGCTGGGTCTCGGCAAGATTGCAGGAAGAGCCCCTTAGCCTCTGCACGGAGCAAGAGGGCCGTCAGGGGTTCCCTTAGCTTTTTGTACGACCCTCGCGCTTCCTTTTCGCTTGGAAGGAGGGGTGGAATATACCAGGCTACCCTCAATGGGCGTGAGCAGTGGCACTTCCAGTGAGCTGTTATCGGGTAAGTCCGAGTGGAGGCCCATGCCCCGTTCGCTAGGGGTCATCTAGCGGTCCAGAGATGCACTCCAAGAGTACCAGAGGGTTTCTCTAGTGGGTGCGGGGCCGTTCACTGGGCCCCGGTGGCTCGGTGCCTCCCTACGATGGGATCCCATTCGGAGACCTCCCAGCTGGTCTCAGACATGACTTAGGGTGTCCCAAGTGTTTCGCTTGCTTGGGCCTCGGCCCCGTGTGGGCTCGCCCGTGGTCATCCCTGACTCTATTGCCCTAGGGCAGCTGTCGAAACCCTTAGGGGCCTAGCCTTCGAACCCCTGGACCGTAATGGGCTCGGCGCCTAGTTCCTTTGTCTGAAAGGAATAGGGTGGGGGGATATCTCCCCATCGGCTCAACAACAGCAAGCACGCCTTTTGAGGCAATTTTCTTGAGGAGGCGGAACGACGCCTGCCGCTGTAGCGGTTGGACGCGACGTGGTGTCAGCAGATGGAACATAACTGTTCCCGCGATTAACGAGAAAAAGGTGGGCACGTGGGCGGTAAAATCGGATTAGGATTAACCATGCCGAATCTAAGGGAAACTTCACCGATTCATCGCTCGTCCATTTCACCTTCATCCTGCATAAATACGCAACGAGCCTCGCCCCTCCCCTCCTTACCTTGCCTGCATTAGCTTTGCCGCCCTTGAGCCATCGCTAGAGCAGAGAGCACCGGGAGGAAGAAGGGAGAGAGGCGAGGCAGAGAGAGAGGGAGAGAGAGACTCACCGCTGTAGTCGAATCCTCCATCACACTCATGGCCGACAACATTGTTGTCATCGAGGTGGACCCTTGGGGTCCATCCGACGTCACCGTGGAGATGCTTCAGTCGCTCGTCGACGGCAGACTTCTTCGTTCGGTTACCGACCCCAACAGGCCGGAGTGGATCGCTCCGTCGGGTGAGCCAGAGCTGAGACCCCATGACGGTTACGTTGTGAGCTTCGTGTCTTTTCACGAGCGTGGCCTCGGCCTTCTAGCGGACCGGTTCATGTGGGCGCTCCCGCACTACTACGGCGTGGAGCTCCACAACTTCAACCCCAATTCCATCACGTAGGCGGCCACTTTTGTCGCTGTCTGCGAGGGGTATCTAGGGATTGCTCCCCATTGGGAGCTGTGGCTCCACCTCTTCCGGGTGGGGCATACCACCAAGCCGATGGGTACGTCGGGCACGAGGAAGGCGGTGAGGGCCGGTGGCTACACTCTCCAAGTGCGCCAGGACCGTCAGCACCTCTACATCTCGGCCTAGCTTGCGTCAACCAATCGCCGCTGGTACACGAGCTGGTTCTATATTCGCAACGACGACGGTGGACTTCCCCCCTACACTGGGCAGATCGTGGGGAGCTGCCCGGAGAGGTGGAAGTATGGTGTCCTGAGAGAGGATCAACCCAAGCTGCAGCCACTCTTGGAGGGGCTGGAGAGGCTGTGGGACCGCGGCCTTACTGCGGCTGTGGTCGTGGCCACCTTCCACCGCCGAAGGGTGCTACCGCTGATGGCTCGGCGGCGGTGCCTGTTCGAGATGAGATTGGATGAGCCGATCGAGGGCATCTGGATGTCTGCCTCTGCCCTTTCCGACGAGGAAATTCTTCACTGGGTGAGGGAAACGGTGGAGGCGAAGCTGAGGAGCAGTGGCCTGACCCCCTTCGCGATGCGCCCGTCACGGCGGTTCCTTTCGCTGGTAAGTCACGCACCGCTGCAGCCCCCGAGGCCTCCCCGTTTCTCATTGTTTCTTGTTCCCTTATCCGTGTTCGTCATTCCTGCAGGGGATGAGGGACGTGCGAGCCTCCCCGCCACCCGTTCCTGAGGATGCAAGGCAGCGGGTGGTCAACCGAGTGCACGCCGAGGCACAGAAGAGGCGAAAGGACGCCAAGGTGGTGAAGCGCACGAAGAAGATCCTTGCGCGTGAGGAACTGGAGAAGCGCCGTTGGCAGCAAAGGAAGGACAGTCTCCCATTGGAGGCGTCCCCATCGACGTCGCTATCGACAAACGCCTCGGACGGAGATGATGAGGGCAAGATGGGGCGGGGTCCCCTAGACCATCTCCCTGATGTTGGGGAGACGATGCCCGGGGCATCGGCAAGCAACCCGGCGCTCCTAGGGGGAGGAGGAGGAGCTGCCCCAGGGCTGAAAATCGCCCGCCTCAGGGCCAAGGCCGACACGCCCGAGGCGCGAGTGTTGGGAAAGCGTGCCATCAGCTCGGTGGGCTCGACGGCAGCGGTGGAGCAAGTGGCGGCGGGGGCAATGCAACTACCCCCATAGGGGACTGAGGGGGTGCCGTGGTCCATCGAAGACCAGCCGGTGCCAGCAGATATAGAGGCCGTGCCTCTGCCACCGCCACCACCTGCGTAGAGGAGGGTCGCCATGCCGAAGCGGTTGCTGCCCCGCTCGAGGTAAGCATCTTTTTCGACAGAGTCATAGCATTTTCTGTTCGTCCTTTGGTCTCATGCTGACTCTGTAAGTATTTTGTCTTTAGCCAGAAGCGACCTGCGGAGGTGCCTACCTTGGCGCCCCTTAAGGCGCTCAAGGTGAACCTCGGCTCCACCGCCCACGGGGTGGCGGAGGCGTAAGCCGCCATACAACGTGGCATGGCATCGGCGAGGGCCGACCCGAAGGAGCCGGTCACCCAAGGAGGGGCTACCGAGGCGACCCCAACACAGATGGGGGAGGGAGCGCCTCCGCCCCGCGAGGGTGAGGCCCGTGAGTCAGATGGGGCCGAGGTGCCCTCAGTTGCTGAGGCCATCGAGGTCGAGGCCCCTAGGGTCTCCGAGGCTAAGGCGACGGAGGCCGGGGCGCCTAGGACCGCCGAGGCCGCAGCGGCGGGGGCCGGAGCCCCCACGACCACCGAGGCCACGATGCTGGAGGTTGGAGCCCCTAGGACCACCGAGGCCGACGTGATCGCGGCGAGGCCGTCGGCCCAGGAAGTGGAGATGAAGGCGGCGGAGGCCTCGGTGGCACCCTTGGTTCAAGGCCCGCCATCATTGTGGGAGAGCGCCCGGGAGGCGGAGGTCCATCCGATCTCCTCCGATGATACTTCCCAAGCATAGGAGGTGGTCGATGTCGAGGTGGCGGGCACCATGGAATAGCTGGTTCTGACCTCGGGCGAGGGAAGCTCGGCCCTCGCGCGGGTATGACCCGAGCCCCGCGGGTGGGATCACCCACGTATCATGTGGTAGAGCCAGGACAACCCTAAGGGGGAGCCTCTGTTTGCCCTCGAGGACATGGCTGAGGGTGGGCGCTGGGACACCTTCAAGCAATACTGCCACCTGGTGGAGCGGTCACTGCGGACGGCGCTGTCCATGGTGGCCAACGATCTGCCCGGAGTTGCCTAGGTTTGCGCTTTCTTTTCTCATGCAGTGTCGTCTTTTTCTGAGTTTTCTTGTAGTGAATGACCCCTGTTCTACTCACCCAGGAGCTCAAGACTCGATCCCTTGGGAAGTCGGTCTTTCTCCAGCGGGAGAGGGACGTCTGGGATCAGCTTCAGCGACAGAAGGGCCTACTTGCCGGCGCCAACGAGCTCCTGTCGGCGTGGAGCACAGAGGTGGAGGACCTCCGCCTTCATTGTGCCAATGCGAAGGTCGAGGCGGCAATGGCCTAGGAGTAGGTCGCCCCTCTGGCGGCGCGGGTCAAGGAGTTGGAGGAGGAGCTGACCCGTGTGGCTGGTGATCGGGATGCCTTTAGGTCCCGGGCTGAAGAAGCCATGGCCTCTGCCAAGGCTCTTTCTGGATAGCTGGGGATGGAGCAGGGTGTGCACCAGCTGACGAAAGGTGCCTTGGATGAGGCCCTCAAGGCGGCCAAGGCTTCCTGGACTGAGGCTGTGGTCTGGAGGGGAAAGGCCGAGGGTGAGTCTCATTCCTTTTATTTAGTTTGTTTTTCTTATGTTTGGCCCCTAACTCCTTGGTGTGATATAGAGCTAGCGGGAGAGGCTTCCAGGGCGGCTGAGGCTTCCCGGGTCGAGGCCCAACGCCTAAAGGAGAAGGTCGAGGCTTCTCGGGTCGAGGCCCAGCACTAGAAGGAGAAAGCCGAGGTCTCCCAGGTCGAGGCCCGACGCTGGGAGCAGAAGGCCGAGGGTGAGTCCCGTAGGCTTCCGCCCCTGTTCTGGCTTGTATTCCTTTGCGCTCAACCTCGTTCTATTGCGTTTGGCGTAGAGCTAGAGAAGGAGGTCACCCGGGCAGCCGAGGCCTCGGTTGCAGTGCAAGCAGTGCTCGAGACCGAGATCAGGGAGCACGACGCGCTGAAGAGTGCCGCCCGTACCGCCTGCGAGGCCCTGGAAGTCGAGGGGGTCCAGTCAGGTAGCTCCCTCAGGAGCCGCCTGATTGCGTTGAGCGGCCAAGTGCGCGAGCGGCTCCGAGGGGCGCAGCACACGGGTGTCAAGCGCGCGCTGGCCGTCATCGCCTCATACTACATCAGCGTTGACCTCCAAGCCATCAGCGATGGCTACATCCTGCCCGACAATGACAAGGAGGCCGACGAGGCGATCGCGAAGCTGATGGAGGTGGCGGAGGGCCCTAGCACGGCGCTGGCCAAGCTATTTGAAGAGGAGGTGGTCCCTCCCCCGTCGTCCGCCGATGCTGGAGGCCCTGAGCCTTGACCTGGGCCTAAGAGGCCATGTAAACAGAATAGGGATTAACTTTGTATCATAACGCTTGTGGCCGTCGAGGCCTTTCTTTTAAAGTACTCGTGCTTCTTAATCGTTTTTCTTGTATTTCCGAGCCTCTGCCCTCTGTTGTCTCTGATCAGATTTCTTTTGCAAAAAACCTCCTTGGAACCTAAGCCGCCCCTTGGGCGAAAGGTGGTGAGGGAGTGCCGTAGCCCGGAGGCATAGGCCGTCTCATGACTCTACCGGCCTTCTGGCCCTGAGGCAGACTTTCGGTCCTTGGGGTTTTTACAACTGATTCGTCAGAGCGTGCTAGAGAGTTTAGTGTAAGAATTTTTTCGAAAAATGACTAAAAAATAGTGTGTGGGACTTAGGGGGGAGTCCCCCATCTAGCCCCCGAGGGAGGCTCGGTTCTGTAGAAGCAGAGCCGTGTCTCCCTTGTGATGTTATCGTAATGCCGAGGCCCGTGATGGGCTCGGGGGGTTTCTTGAAGAATTAGAACAACTGAAGAACGCTCCTTACTTGTATTTCGAGAAACAATATATACAATGCTTGGAAATTTAAGGGTAAAAGTGACGTAGCTGTTCTATGTTCCAAGAGTTGTTGAGAATTTTGCCCTTCTCGTTGGCTAGCTTATAGGTCCCGGGCTTCAGCACTTGGGCGATGATGTACGGTCCTTCCCATGGCGGGGTCAGCTTGTGGCGGCCCTTGTTGCTCTACCTCAGCCTCAGCACCAGGTCGCCTGGGGTTAGCTTGTGGTGGCCCTTGTTGCTGTGCCTCAGCCTCGACACCAGGTCACCCACCTTCAGGTCTCGGCTTCGAACGCGCCAGGCTTGATAGCGCCGTAGAGCTTGCTGGAATTTGGTCGAATGTAGCAACGCAATGTCTCGGGCTTCCTCTAGTTGGTCGAGGGTGTCCTCACGGGTAGTGTGGTTGCTCTGCTCATTGTAGGCCTGAAGCCTTGGGGAACCGTACTCCAAGTCAGTGGGGAGGATGGCCTCGGCCCTATAGACTAGGAAGAACGATGTAAACCCCGTGGCTCGGCTTGGAGTGTTCCTCAGGCTCCAGATGACTGACGGGAGTTCGGTAAGCCATTTCTTGCCAAACTTCTTTAACCAGTTGTAAATTCTTGGCTTGAGGCCTTGTAGGATCATGCCATTGGTACGTTCTACTTGGCCATTTGTCCTTGGGTGTCCTACAGCCAACCAGGCATGAGACGAAGCAGCTCGGGGCCACAAGGCATCCCATGACCCTCTGCACTCCCTTGAGGTCTCAGATTGGTCCCATGCTGGTCACGGCCGAGACCTTCTCCAGGTTGGCCTTGATGCCATGTTCTGAGACTATGAATCCCAAGAGCATGCCTTGGGGGACCCCAAACACATACTTCTCAGGGTTGAGCTTGATGCCCTTCTCTCTAAGGCATTTGAAGGCTATCTCTAGGTCATCGACGAGATCCCTAGCCTTTCTGGACTTGACCATGATGTCGTCCACATAGGCCTTGATGGTTCGCCTGATGTGCTCGCCAAAGACCTAGGTCATGCACCGCTGGTATGTGGCCCCTGCATTTGTGAGGCCGAAAGGCATAGTCATATAGTAGTACATGCCGAATGGTGTGATAAAAGAAGTCGTGAGCTGGTCAAACTCTTTCATCTTTATTTGATGGTAACCAGAATACGCATCAAGGAAAGACAGGGTCTCGCATCCCGCAGTGGAGTCAATGATTTGATCGATTCGAGGTAATGGGAAGGGGACTTTTGGATAGGCTTTATTCAAACCGGTGTAATCTACACACATCCTCCACTTCCTATTTTTCTTCTTGACTAACACAGGGTTAGCCAACCACTTTGGATGGGATACTTCTTTGATGAATCCAGCCGCCATAAGTTTCCGCACCTCTTCACCGATGGTCCTGCGCTTTTCCTTGTCGAATCGGCGCAGGCGCTACTTCACCAGTCTAGAGCCGGCCTGGATGTCCAAGGCATGCTTGGTGACCTCCCTCGGTATGCCTGGCATGTCCGAGGGACTCCACGCGAACATGTCGGCATTCGCGCGGAGAAAGTCGATGAGCACGACTTCCTATTTGATGTCAAGAGTGGTGCTGATCCTCAGCGCCCAGTCGTTGGGGCAGGCGGGGTCGACTGGGACGAGTTTGATGGCCTCCATGGGCTCGAAAGTCCTAGCTCAATGCTTAGGCTCGGGCAGCTGGCTGCCGAGTCGGTCGAGGTCGACAGTGAGGGTCTCGGCTTCCACAAGAGCCTCGGCATACTCGATGCACTCGACGTCATAGTCGTATGCATGCTTGTACATGGACTCAATCGTGATGACACCGTTGGGACCTGGCATCTTGAGCTTGAGGTAGGTGTAGTTGGGGACCGCCATGAACTTGGCGTAGCACAGCCGCCCTAGGACAGCATGGTAGGTTCCCTTGAACCCAACCACCTCGATGGTAAGGACCTCCTTGCGGTAGTTGGAGGGGGTGTCGAAGCAAACGGGAAGGTCGATGCGCCCGAGGGATCACGTGCGTTTCCCCGACATGATGCCATGGAAAGGCATGACATCACCTCGGAGCCACGACCGATCGATCTCTAGGAGCTCCAAGGTGTTGGCGTAGAGGATGTTGAGGCCGCTGCCTCCGTCCATCAACATCTTGGTGAGTCAGGTGTTGCCGATGATCGGGTCAACAACAAGTGGGTACTGCCCGGGATTCGGGACATGGTCGAGGTGGTCATCCCAATCAAAGGTGATCGCTTCCTGAGATCAGTCGAGGTATCGGGGAGTGGCCACCTTAACCGAGAAGACCTCTCGGCATTCCCTCTTTCGTTGGCGCACCGTAAGGCATGCCGAGGGTCCGCCAAAGATCATGAAGGCGTTGTGCACCTCGGGGAACCCTTGTCCTTGTCATTGTCCTGGTCGCTGGTGCCCCTCTTCTTGGCATCGTCGTCGGGGAGCCCGAGCTTGGCGTAATAATGTCGGAGCATGGTGCAATCCTCGAGGGCATGCCTTACCGGGCCCTGGTGATAAGGGTAGGGCTTCTTCAGCATGTCATCAAAGAGCCCGGGGCCCCTGGGGCCTTGGGGATTCTTGCGCTCCGTGGCCACGACTAGATTGGCATCGAGGATCTCCTGCTTCCCCTGGCAACCCTTTTTCTTTTTCCTAGGGAGGCGGGGAGTCGAGGCCTTGGTGGCCTCATCCCTTCGCTTCCCCTTAGCATCGTTGTCGGGGAAGATGGCCCCAACTGCCTCTTCGCCTAAGGCAAAGTTGGTGGCGATGTCGAGGAGCGTGGCAGCCGAGCGCGGCACGTTCCGGCCTAACTCTCGAACTAAGTCTCGGTAGGTGGTGCCGGAGAGGAAAGCCTGGATGATTTCTGAGTCACCGACGCTGGGTAACTCGGTGCACTATTTGGAGAAGCGCTGGATGAAGTCTCGGAGAGACTCATTTGGTTTCTGGCAATAGCTCTTAAGGTCCCAGGAGTTTCCAGGGCGCACGTATGTGCCCTAGAAATTCCCGATGAAGATCCTAACCAAGTCACGCTAGTCGTGGATCTGTGAGGGAGGAAGGTGTTCGAGCCAGGCTCGTGCCGAGTCTAACAAGAGCAAGGGGAGGTTGCAAATGATGAGCAGGTCATCGTCCATGCCGCCTAGCTGACAAGCCAGGCGGTAATTGGCCAACCAAAGCTCGGGGTTGGTTTCGCCGCTGTATTTCGTGAGGTTGGCCGGTTGGCGAAACTGGGCTGGAAACTGAGCGCCGCGGATGGCCCTGCTAAAAACTCGGGGGCCAGGCGGTTCTGGAGAAGGGCTACGGTCCTCCCCACTGTTGTAGCGGCCGCCTCGGTGCAGATGGTAGCCAC